>NC_088356.1:34738068-34743068 GCF_036884655.1 Musa acuminata AAA Group | reverse complement strand
GAAAAGTGATAAAATCATGATATATTTTATCATTTTTTTACTTACTTTTATATATATATTTTTTTTTTGACAAAAGGTAAATAGTGAATATGAGTTTTGATCCCAGAACCTTCTAATATGAGAAGATCCCTACCGGTCACGTTAGCTAGAATGTCGTATGATTCATTTTAATCAGCAGCTGCCAAAAGTAGTTTCAGCGGAGAAGATTGGGCTTTAGATTTATTTTTTTATTTCCTAAATCGGGCAGAGATTTTTTTGCTTTTGATATGGATAATCAAGATATTCGTCAAACAATACCTAAGTAAAAGCCTGAAAAGACTATAGAATTTTATCATAGAAAGAAGGGGAGAAAAGGGGATGATCACTTCGAGGGGACAGCCTCCTTGATCATTTCGAGGGGATCCACCTCTTATGGTTTGTTAAAATACTGAATAGGATTTCATTGCTTGCTTAAAAAAAACATATACATACTTATAGAGTTCCACCGAAAGTTTATTAGGACTTTATTCTTAATAATAAATAAATATTAAATAAAATCATATCCAAAACAAATAAACTTAACAAAACAATATTCAAAAACTAACTCAGAAAATAGAGGGATCCTAACAATTCCTTCACTTTCAGTTTAGCCTTTATCTCAAGGTTGAGCAGCATCAAATTCTGAAAACTTCTTTTTTAGCACTTGGTAGATAACCAAGTGACATCTTCCTTTGGTAAGTTGACCCATTGTACCAGCACTTCAATCAAGTATGGCTTGTGGTTGAGCTTGAACTCCCCGGTAGTAGAGATGTCCAGCAAATGACTATCTCATCTTTACCCAACTTTCTCTTAAGGCAGGAAACATGAAAAACTATATGTATTTTAGAGCTAATAGGCAAATCTAAGTAGTAGGCAACTGGTCCATTGCATTCTAATACTTTATAAGACAAAAAAAAAAACGATGAGACAACTTCATGGAAGATTGGACCTTTATAAAAGTTTTCTTGTAGGGTTGAAGACGAAGGAAAACCCAATCACCCACGGTAAATTCTCATTCACTTCAGTGTTTATCAGCTTGGTGTTTCATTTTTTATTGTGCAGCTATAAAGTTTGTTGAATTTTAGATTTTGATGATGAAATCAATTGGTGAATTAATGATCTAATGCATGTACTGAGATAAGTGATGTAGGACTAACTACGATTGTGAGAAAGACAAAATGATTAAAGAAGAATCAAAGTTGGGCTGGAGTTAATAATCAAGCATTGGGCCGGATGAATCGGGGATACACCAAAGGATCATATAATGTAGTGAAAGCTCACCGAAAGTTCACCGGGAGTTTGTTGAAAGCTCGCCAGGAGTTCACCGAAAGCTTGTTGGAAGATAACTGGAAGTTCACTGAGAGTTTGATTGAACAATTGACATGCCAGACAACTTAGATTACATGTATCGTAATTATTTTAGTCTTAACTATCATAGTTAAGATTTTAATTTGAATTAGTTTTGGGAGAAATCTTACTAACTCAATTAGAGACTAATTGAGCCTTTAATAGGGTTGAATTGAGTCAGTTGGATGGCCCATTCAGCCATTAGAGCCACGTTAGGTAGTGACATCGCTTGAGGCTCAGCCTCCCAGGTGGTCTAGGCAGTGGTATTGCGCAAACTGGGTGGTTGTACCATCGGTAGTTAATGCGACGAAGCGGTGGTATCGCCTTGTTAAGCGATGGTACTACCAGAGCTTGATCTCCGAGGCTCTATCAAGCAATTATACTGCCCAAACTAGGTAGTGGTATCACCCAGTGTCAGTCTGCAAGCGATGGTACCACCTAATACTAACGGTGGCATTGCTAGTACCACAGAAACTGGGATAAAATACTTTTTGGCTCTATTTTGAAGTCATTAGGGCCTATAAATACCTCACTCTTTTATGCATGAAAGAGCACGAAAAGTGTGAACAAAAGTATGAGATTTTCATTATAAAAGTTGTTAGGATCGAGTCGGCACTAAGAGGGGGGGGGGGTGGTGAATTAATGTTGCAGAAATATTGCGTTGGTTCAAAAATCTTTCGTTCGATTAAAACCGATTTTGGAAAGATGTTAACCTGAAACACGTTCGTAAGAATATGCAGCTAAAGCAATGAGGAAGTATGGCAGTTTCCAATAAATATAAATAGCAAAGCAGAAATGCAAACCAGATTTTATAGTGGTTCGATCGTCATGACCTACATCCACTCCTGATTCTTCTTCCGTTAAGGCCACTAGCATCCATTAACGATCTTCCTTCAATAGGCGAAGACCAACCACCTTCTTACAACTCTATTCTTCTTTTGATAGGCTTAGGAGAGAACCTTTACACCCCCACTTACTCCTCTCTTAAACCACACTAATACTTAGAGTTTAAGAGGAGTTCACATAAGATTACCACAGCGTTTTCTTCCTTTTTGCTCTTAATTCTTATGTAAGTTAATCAGGGATAAGAGGGGTATTTATAGGCATCAAGTAGATTCAAACTTGGAGCCTAAAAGTGTTTTATCATGGTTTCCCGGGTCCTAGCGGTACCACCGCCTGCAACATTGACACTAGGCGGTACCACCGCCTAGTCTAGCAGTACCACCGCCTGACACCCTGCACCGAGCAATACCACCACCCAGTCTGGTGGTACCATCGCTTGACAATCTCTCGGAGACTGTGTCTAGGCAGTGCCACCGCCCAATTTGGCGATACCACCGCCTGACACAGTCTCGGAGACTATGCCACGACGGTTCTACCTGTTGGGTCACTGTTTAGGCCTTTTACAACCGAAGCTTGGGCCTAGTTGGCCTATAATTGAGTTGGTCTAATTACATTCTAAACCAACTCGATCTAGACATAATCGATTATAAGCGAATCCTATGTTGTCCAACATGTCATTGGTTCTTCCGGTGCTTCGTCTGATCCTTCGACGCATCGTCCTCTCCTTCGGTGTATTGCCCAATCAGCATGTTGTCTTCTCACAACATCTGATCTCCTTAGCACCGTTGAATCTTCGATTTTGATTATGAAATCAATTGATGTGTTTGTCATCTAATGTGTGTTTAAGTGATGAAGGACTAGCTTCGATCAGAAAAGGTAAATCGATTAAAGCAGGAGGAATCATACGTTGTGCCGGAGCAAACATTTCAGAAGATTGGACGTCGGGCTGGAGGATCGGTCGACGTATTGGCAAAAAGCTTCAATCCATGAATTTGGGCATCGGGCCAAGAAGATTGGACATTATGCCAAGGAGATCAGATGTTTTGAGAAAACAACATGCTGATTGGGCAATACGTCGTAGGAGAGGACGATGCATCGAAGGATCAGACGAAGCACCGAAGGATCGGATGAAGTGCTGGAAGAACCAATGACATGCCGGACAACATAAGATTCGCTTATAATTAATTATTTTTAGATCGAGTTAGTTTAGAGTCTAATTGAGTTGGTTTAAAATGTAATTAGACCAACTCAATTAGGGGCCAATTGGGCCCAAGTTTGGGTTGTGTTGGGCCAAGTGAAAGGCCCAAATAGTGACCCAATAGATGGAACCGTCATAGCACAATCTCCTAGATTGTCAGTCTGGGCGGTGGTACTACCCAGACATAGTCTCCGAGAGACTGTCAAGCGGTGGTACCGCCAGACTGGACGGTGGTATCGCTAGTGTCAATGCTGCAAGCGATGGTACCGCCCAGTACAGGCAGTGGTACCGCCAGGACCCGGGAAACCCGAGATGAGAGACTTTTAGGCTCAAAGTTTAAATCCACTTGAGGCCTATAAACAACCCTCTCATCCTTGGTTAGCAGACATAAGAATTGAGAGCAAAAAAGAAGAAAAACACTATTGTAATTTTGTGAGAACTCCTCTAAAAGCTAAGTGTTAGTGCAATTTAAGAGAGGAGTAAGTGGGGGTATAAAGGTTGTCTCCTAAACCTATAAAAAGTTGAAGAAGGGTGTAAAAGCATAGTTGATCTTCGCCCATTGAAAGAAGATCATTAGTGGATGCCGGTGGCCTAGACGAAAGAGGAATCGGGAGTGGATGTAGGTCACGATGACCGAACCACTATAAAATGATTTGCATTTCTGTTTTGCTATTTATCTTTATTGCAAACTGCTTTACTTCCTCATTACTTTTGCTGCACACCCTTCTGTACAAACGTGTTTCAAGTTAACATCTTTTCCGAAATTGGTTTTAATCGAACAAAATATTTTCAAAACCAATATTTTTATTCGCTGCACTAATTCACCCCCCCTCTTAGTGTCGACTCGATCCTAACAATTGGTATCAGAGCCTCGTTTTTCTCATTTAGTTTAACACCTAAGAGAAATAACTCTTTTCGACTTTCAAGAGAGTTTTTCTATCGTTCGTCTTCCTATGTTTAATGGGACATACTATATATATTGGAAAACTCGAATGAGAGTTTTTTGCTTTCTATGAATTTAAATTTATGGAATATTATCAAAGTGATTTTCAAAAATCTTCTACTCCAATGAATGAATATAATGATTTGGAGAAGAATTTTTTTTTTTAAATGCAAAAGCTATGAATGCTTTATTTTGTACTTTGGATAAAAATGAGTTTAATCGTATTTCGACTTGTGAAACGACTTTTGAGATTTGGCACACTCTTGAAATCACTCACGAAGGCACAAAGAGAGTTAAAGAGTCTAAAGTTAATATTTTAATACATGATTTTTAACTATTTCGAATGAAGCCAAGTGAAACAATTGTTGACATGTACACCCATTTTACAGATATCGTCAATGGCTTAAAAGCTCTTGGCAAATGTATTTCGAATATTGAACTTGTTAATAAAGTTTTATGATCTCTTTCAAAAAATTGGGATCCTAAAGTTACAGCCATTCAAGATGCTAAAGATTTGAATAATTTTCCTCTCAAAGAACTTATCAGGTCTTTGATGACCTACGAAATAATTTATGTAGCACATGACGAACTTGAGAACAACCTTCCAAAGAACAGGAATGATTTTGTACTTATAACTCAAGAAGACCACTT
>NC_088356.1:34625568-34733068 GCF_036884655.1 Musa acuminata AAA Group | reverse complement strand
TAATTTGCTATGAATGCAAGAAATCAAGACACTACAAGAGTGAATATCCCCAAGCCAAGAAGAGGACACCAAAGAAGAAGGTGCTCAAAGCAACATGGGACGACTCAAGTGCATCCGAAGAAGAGGAGCCTGTCACGCCCCTCAAAAATATATCGATCATATTAAAATTCTCATCACAAACAAATCCAGGATCCAAACTAACATTTGAGGACACTGAAAAACATTCTATCAAATTCATATCTATAAAACCTGTGCAGTTTATAATTATATATCACATCACTCGATAATTCATATTTATGGCAATCCAAGCCAACTTAACAAACATGAACAACATTTATAAATCCACAGGCTATGAAATTTATACAATCATAACTCCAACCATTTACCACAAGTTCATATCATCGTAAACTAGACTTAACATTCCGAAATTCCAAATAAGAGAGATATTCTAACACTTTTACAAGGTATATCCATTTCGGTTCATCGACAACATTTCATTACATACAGAATATACTTATACAATAATAATATAATAACCAACAAGACTTGCCCATAATTCTGAATAGCTATCCACTACCTGAAAGATTTTATATAACAATGGAGTGAGCTAAAAACAACTCAGCAAGTGACAAAGCGTATTCAGAACAAAAAGAACGATTTCAAACAAGTAGGGTATCATAATGCAAAACAGAATACAAGAATTCTCAAGATACCATATCATTAGATACAAAATCATAAGTGTCATGTCATTCAAAACATATTTGGTTCATAACAGATTGAGCATAGAGTAATTGGAGCATATCAATAGCATACGAGATGTTACGGAATATATCAATAGCAAATAGGATATTTCAGAACATATCAGTTCATAGCAAATGGAGCACAGAGTAATTGGAGCATATCAATAGCGTACGAGATGTTCCGGAGCATATCAATGGTATGCGAAGCATTTTGATGTATATCAATGGCATATGAAACATTTTGGAGTATATCAATACAAAATACGAAACAGAAGCTCAGACGTCGTACCCTAGCATAGTGCATGTGAGGTTTAACTCAGTGGTGGCTCCACGCTGTGATGAGTTCTTGACTCCATCCACGGGTAGCCCTTTCCTACTTGAGCCCTCTCACCCTGCCCAAGTGCTAGGTCGGCTCTGAATTTCATATCAAATAGATAGAAGGTGAAGTGGGATTCCAAACATAATATGGTCTATCCATTTCTGAATGACCACCAAACATAATCTAGAGCATCGCGGGCTCTGAGCACATACCCTTTACCATTTCTGGCAAAGGTCCAAATTATCCCACAAACACCAGAGTACAAAAGGGTATTATGAATAATAAATTGGGACATATCGGAAGCATATGCGGAACAACGAAATTTACATGTGCCTTTATGAAACATTACGATACAAACATAAAGTTTACATAACAGATTTAGGTATCCAAATACATGTAAGACAAGAGCATATAAGAATTCAAAGCAGTAATATAAAGCTTAATTGAATAAGAAAGCTAAAAGATATCAATTTTTAAAGGAATGAAACCAGAATATGAGAAATCGACCAAAGCTCGATTTCTGACAGAATACAAGAGGCACATTGAACAAATGATATCAAACTATCAATCGTGCTCCAATTTTACTCAGAAAATATATCATTGGAAAGATATTTCAATCTAGTTTCTGATGAAATAAATTTCATACGAATCAAGGTTTCCAACAAGGAGTTACCATAGATTTAGTAACCCAAGATCAAAGAACAAATCTTAATTTTTACAGAATTCACAGGGTCGGTTTCAACAGAAAACTAGGCAGGCAAACTTACTCCGAATTTCTAAAATAAGCTATCAAAAGAAAGTTTATGAGTCTATATTCTGATCAAATAAGTTTTGTCTAAATCAGAGATCAATACATGAAGTTATAACCATAACAAGATAGAAAGGTCAGAATCTCAGAAGTTACACAGATTCGAATCGTTACGTCTAATCAGGAGATATATCAAATGCAAGGCTAGAAAAATTCAAAGTTCCTCATATTCAAAGCAAATGTAGAGATAAAATTACAGTAAAGAAAGATCAGGACACTTGCAATAGGAAAGAATTGAAAGCTTGCAATAGGAAAGAATTGAAAGCTTGCAATAGGAAGGATCGGAACACTTGCCTTTCAAAGATTTTGATCCGAAGATCCAAAGAAGGTGTCAGCCCAAATCCTTCTACTTTTCCTCCGTGTCCTCTCCCTGTTCCGTGTTCTATATATGTCTTCTCTTTTTCAAAGCAAATAGGAAAGAATTGAAAGCTTACAATAGGAAGGATCGGAACACTTGCCTTTCAAAGATTTTGATCCGAAGATCCAAAGAAGGTGTCAGCCCAAATCCTTCTACTTTTCCTCCGTGTCCTCTCCCTGTTCCGTGTTCTATATATGTCTTCTCTATATATGTCCTCTCCCTGTTCCCTGTTCCGTATTCAAAGCAAATGTAGAGATAAAATTACAGTAAGGAAAGATCAGGACACTTGCAATAGGAAAGAATTGAAAGCTTGCAATAGGAAGGATCGGAACACTTGCCTTTCAAAGATTTTGATCCGAAGATCCAAAGAAGGTGTCAGCCCAAATCCTTCTACTTTTCCTTCGTGTCCTCTCCCTGTTCCGTGTTCTATATATGTCTTCTCTTTTTCCTCCACAACTGCAGCTCATGCAAAACATAGAGGCATAGTCACTTGCTCTCTCTTACTCTCATTCCTTCGTTTTCTTTTTCAAACACAGCTGTCGCAGCCATAGCTGTTGCCACTACCATAGTCATAGCCACGACCGCAGCTGCTGTCACAACCACAGCCCCTTCCACTGCACTACTTCCTTCCTCCCTTCTCTCGTTCCTACTTTTTCTTTACCAAACACAACTGCCGTTGACGCAGCTGCCACCACCGCAGCCGCAATCACGGCAACGACCCCTTTTTTTTGCCCTTTTCTTTCTTTCTCTTTCCCAAAAGCAGCTGCTGTAACCACCACCACTGCCGTAGCTACCGCAGCCAATGTAGCAGCCGCAGCTGCGGTCGCAGCCACGGCCGCAGCTACCACAGCCGCAGCCTCTTCTTCCTCCCCTGCTCTGTTTCCTCTCCTTCTCTTCCAGCTACAGCTGCCACTGCCGCAGCTGCCTCCCCTTCTCCTCTTCCTCTCTTCTTCCCTTTTCCTTTCTCTTGTTCTTCCTTTCCTTCTCTTCTTTCCCAGCTGCACTGCTGCAGTCGCAGCCTCAGCCACGACCGCAGCCTCTTCTTCCTCCCCTGCTCATCTTCCTCTCCTTCTTCTCTTCCAGCTGCAGCTGCCATCGCTGCAGCCGCAGCCCCTTCTTCCCCTTCTCTTCTTCCTCTTCTCTTCTTCTTCCCTCCTCCTCCCCGGCGTCACACACACCCTCTCCTCTGTTTCCTCTGCAGGAAACAGAGGTATCACAACCTCTTCTCCTGCTTCCTCTTCTTCTTCTCTTCCTCTTCTTCTTCTTCTCCTCTTCGAACGCCCCACACCTCTCCTCTGTTTCCACCTGCAGGAAACAGAGGTGCTGCAGCCCTAGCTGCTGCCACCTCTCGCTCCTCTCCCTCTTCCCTCTCTTTTCCCTCTTCTTCTCCTTCTTCCTTCTCCTTCCTTTCTTCTTCTTCTCTTCTTCCTCACCTTCTCTTCCAGCTGCAGCTGCCACCGCCGCAGCCGCAGCTCCTCCTTTCCCTTCTCTTCTTCTCCTCTCCCTCTTCCCTCTCTTTTCCCTCTTCTTCTCCTTCTCTTCTTCTCCTCTTCCCTTTTCCTCCCCAACGCCACACACCTCCTCGCTACAGCCTTGCCGCAGCTATCCTCCTCTTCTCTTCTTCTTCTTCTTCTTCTTCTCTTCTCCCTCTTCTTCCTCTCTTCTTCTCCCCACGCCCCATTGCTCCTCGAGGGAAACAGAGAGCGTCGGAGGTGGTGGGATAAAATCGAAATTTTCGGTTTTTTTTTTTTTACAACTTAACAGTTTAGTCCTTGAAATTTCTATATTTACATATAGGTCCTCCAATTTACATATAAATTCTTATTAATAAATTTTGAAAAGTGAGGGATATTACAGAGCCAACCAATACCGAGCAAGTTGCTCACTATGCACTAATGGCCATTGAAAATGAGGTAACAAGTTCATTAGACACAAATTTATCATTTGATGAACTATTAAATGCTTTTCATGATTTATTTGATGAATGTAAATCAATTAGTAAAAAATATAAATTATTAAAAAAAGAGCATGATTCTCTTGTTAGTAATTTTGATAAAATAAAAATTGAGCATAATGATAGTTTAGCTCCACGTACGAAATGCCATGATTTATAAATACTTCAAAAGGAAAATATGCTACTTAAGAAAACCTTAGAGAAGTTTGATGTTGGTAGCAAATCCTTGAACATGATCCTTGCCAACAAGTGTCACGTTCATAGAAAAGGCAGAATCGGATTTATGAGTAGCTCTCACCATAATCCAACCACTTTTGTTAAAGGCCCTATCTTACATATTTCACCCCAAAATAAATGTAACTTTTGTTGCAAACATAGACATATAGCTTATCATTGTCTATTTAAAAAGTGTAGTCCACACAAATTGATTTGGGTTCCTAAAGGAACCATAAAGAACTCCATGCAAAATGATAAGTTAAGCCGATCGGTTTTTAAGGCACCCAAGGTCAAATGGATACCTAAAAATCATCCTCTTTTGTAGAAACGTGTACCATCACAAGCTAGGAGCAAGAGATGATACCTTGATAGTGGATGCTCAAGGCATATGATTGGAGATCTATCTCAATTCTTTAAGCTCACTAGCATAGACGAAGGATATGTCACATTCGGAGACAACAACAAAGGTAAAATCGTTGGCAAAGGAACCATAAGGAACAAATCCAACTTCTTTATTGAAGATATATTGTTAGTTGATAGCTTAAAGTATAACCTCTTGAGCATTAGTTAATTGTGTGATAAAGGATATATTGTTAAATTTGAATCTAATGCTTGCATTATTGAAAAACCACACAAAAACACATCTATGATTGCACTAAAACAAAATAACGTATACACAATTGATATTAATGATCTTTGCAATGAAATGTGTCTTTCGGTTTTGAATGGCGATGCTTGGCTTTGGCATAGGAGATTAGGTCATGCTAGCATGAAACTAATCACCCAAATTTCATCTAAAGAACTTGTAAGAGGAATTCCTCATATCAAGTTCATTAAAGATAATGTGTGTGATGATTGTCAACTAGGAAAGCAAATAAAAGGTAGCTTTAAACATAAGAACCAAATAAGCACCTCTAGACCTTTGCAATTGATCCATATGGACTTGTTCGGACCTTTGCTACATCAAGCCTAGGAGGTAGCAAATACGCATTTGTCATCGTGGATGATTATAGTAGATACACATGGACTTATTTTTTGGCACACAAAAGTGAATGCTTTAGGTATTTCTCTAAGTTTTGTAAACTTGTTCAAAATGAAAAGGGTTTTATGATTTCATCAATTCGAAGTAATCACAGTGGTGAATTTCAAAACCATGATTTTCAAGAATTTTGTGAATCTAATGGATACAACCACAACTTCTCTACTCCAAGAAATCCTCAACAAAATGGAGTAGTAGAAAGAAAGAATAGAAATTTACAAGAAATGGCAATAACCATATTGAATGAACATAGCCTACCCAAATATTTTTGGGCCGAAGCCGTAAACACGGCATGCTATGTCATGAATAGAGTTCTAGTAAGACCCTTACTCACCAAAACTCCTTATGAGTTGTGGAACAACAAAAAACCCAATGTTTCATATTTTAAAGATTTTGGGTGTAAATGTTTTATCTTGAATGAAAAAGATACCTTAGGAAAATTTGATGCTAAATCCGATGAAGGAATTTTTATTGGCTATTCTTCTATTTCTAAAGTATTTCGTATATTTAATAAAAGAATTTTGATTATAGAAGAATCCATTCATGTTGTTTTCAATGAGGTTTTCGAAATTAAGAAAAATGATTTTGATAATGATGTTAATTTTGACGCTTTGAATTTAAATGAAACCCTTTCTCCATCTAGCAACTTGGATGCATCTATTTCTGAAACATCCTTACCCAATGATTGGAAGTATGTACTCATCCTAAGGAGCTAATCATAGGAGACACATCTAAAGGGGTTCAAACATGTTCTTCTCTTAAAAATTTTTATGCCAACGTCATTTTTTCTCCCAAATTGAACCTAAATGCATTGACGATGCCATGAAAGATGATTCATGGATCATCACAATGCAAGATGAGTTAAATCAATTTGAGAGAAATGAGGTGTGGAAGCTTGTTCCTAGGCCAAATGACCATTTAGTTATTGGTACTAAATGGGTCTTTAGAAACAAGCAAGATGAATCTGGCATCATAGTTAGAAACAAGGCTAGATTAGTGGCCAAAGGTTTCAACAAGAAAAATGTATCGATTACGAAGAAACCTTCACTCCTATGGCTCGATTAGAAGCCATAAGAATGCTCCTTGCCTATGCTAGTAGTAATAATTTTAAGTTGTTTCATATAGATGTTAAAAGTGCTTTTCTTAATGGCTTTATTTCCGAAGAAGTTTATATTGAATAACCTCCCGGATTTGAGAATGATAGTTTCCCTAATCATGTGTTTAAATTGACTAAAGCTCTCTATGGTTTAAAACAAGCCCCAAGGACTTAGTACGAGAGATTTAGTTCATTTCTTATTGAAAATAATTTCTCTAAAGGTAAGGTTGATACTACATTGTTTACAAAAATTTTAAAAATAATTTTCTTATTATTCAAATTTATATTGATGATATCATTTTCGGTTCTACAAATGAATCTTTATGTGAGTCATTTGCTAAAAGTATGAGTCTTGAATTTGAAATGAGTTTGATGGGGGAATTAACTTTCTTTTTGGGCTTACAAATCAAACAACTAAGCAATGTTATATTTCTTAGTCAAACAAAATACGCTTTAGATTTGCTAAAAAGGTTCAATATGGATAGCTCAAAAGCTATTAACACTCCTATGAGCACTTCCACTAAGTTAGAAATTGATGAAAGTGGAGAAAGCTTTGATCAAAAAACTTATAGGGGTATGATAGGAAGTTTACTTTACCTCACTACAACTAGACCGGATATCATGTTTAATGTAGGACTTTATGCTAGGTTTCAATCTAATCCTAAGATATCTCATCTCAAAACAGTTAAAAGAATACTTAAATATCTTAAAGGTACCACTAATCTAGGATTATGGTATCCAAAATATGAGAACTTTGAACTAATTGCATATGCTGATGCGGATTTTGCTGGATATATATTAGATAGAAAAAGCACATCCGGAACATGTTAGTTCTTAGGATATACACTTGTTTCTTGGTCATCCAAGAAACAAAACTCGGTTGCACTATCTACAACTGAAGTTGAGTATATTGCAGCTAGTGCATGCTGTGCACAAGTTGTGTGGATGAAAAACACTTTAGAGGATTATAAGATTCATCTTAAAAATATTCCCATAAAATGTGATAACACAAGTGCAATATATTTAACAAAAAATCTCATTCAACACTCTAGAATAAAACATATTGATATTAGACATCACTTTATACGAGATCATGTCACTATTCATAATGTAATATTAGAGTTTATTGATACAAAACATCAATTAGCCGATATTTTTATAAAGCCTTTAAGTGAAGAACAATTTGATTTTATTAGAAGAGAGTTAAAAATGTTAATTTATCCAAATGCATGAATTTGATGTATTATTTGATGAGCATTTGCGGAGTTAGGAATGTTAATGTGTCCGAATGCATGAATCTGTTAAATTTCGGTTTCGGACCTTCTTGATTCTTTGATCACTTATTTAAATTCTGTGCTGATAATTTTATGATGCAAATTTTATATGTTGATAAGGTTGTGTGCCTCAATATCATGTTTACTTTCATGATTATGATTGAATATTAAGAAGTTTTAATCATACATCAGATTCTTAATCTTTGAGTACTATAAAGCACTAATGATTTTGCCTCATGCAAGTAGTGATGAAAAGCTATGACAAAACACTTTATAAATGCATGAATTTGATGTATATTTTTTTTTCGGACTATCTTTCACTTAATGTATTTCTTGAATGGAGCTTTCATGAATCTATGCTATATCAAGTTTATTTTTGATACATAGAGGTCATTGACAAATGCATCTCTCATGGATTTATCTCTTGTGAATTTTTAATTTAGAAATGGATTTGATTTGATAATTTTTTCATATGAATTCTTTCTTAATGAATGAAGAATTTTTTTTTTAGATGAACACTTTCAAGGATTTAATTTCACATGAATATCTTGATCCTTGTGAAAAATAAAGTATGATTTAATGAAACTCTTTTATCATTGTTAACTTCATTCAAAGTTGGTTCTCAATGTTTTTTTATCCTCCTTACTTTCCTCCTTCATGCGAAGTTTTAATTAAAAATAAAAAGGGAGAAGATGGTGGAAGCCATCTCGTTAAATATTTATAATTGAGAACTTTTGAATGATATCATGTCATCAATGCTTGAAATATGATTTGTATGAATTTCTTTACAATTTGAAATATGACATGAATTTTTTACCACACTTGCATTTATTATTGAATCGTCCTCCTTTTTGTTGATGATAAAAGGAGAGAAATAATATCAAAATATGGTAAATTGATGATAAATATATGTAATTTTACACTTGAAATGTTTGCATGTTAACTTTTCTTCATTATAATAAGATATCTAGAGCTTAACTTGTAATTTTACAAATTGATATCTTGCCATAGAATGAATTGCTATGTTTGTCATCCTTAAATATTTGAAATATCAGACTTGAAAATGGATGTCAAGCCTTGACATCATTATGAAAATATTAGATCATGATAGGAATCATGATGTGAGTATTGATAAGTTTAAATAAACTTAACTTATCAATATGTCTCTTGAATTCAAAGGTCTTGAATTCAAGAATGACTTTTCTCAAGTATGACATATAGATTGGGGGAGTTAAGAGTAACTCCATCATCAATTGATTGTCATCATAAAAAAGGAGGAGATTGTTGAATCTCGAATTTTGATGATGATGTCAATTATAATTTATTTGATCTAATCTATATGTTGAGAAAGGTATACAAGATTAACTACGATGGCTGTAAGACTTGAAGCAAGAGTTGTGCCGGAGTCAAGATCGAGATCACATTGGGAGTTCGAGAGTTCGTCGGAAGTTTAGATGTTCGTCGGAAGTTCTACAGGAAACGACCGAGAAGTCCAGAAGCTTGCCATAGAAGCTCATCAGAACTCGCCAAGAAGATCGTCGCAAAGTCCAGGAGCTTGTCGGGAGTCCGCTGGAGCATTGCAGAGAGTTCGTCGGATGTTCGCCGGAAGCTCGCTAGAAGTGCGATTGACACACCAGAACATGAAGTGCAGTAATCATGTCTTAATTATCGTTGTTAGAGTATAAATTAAGTTAGGATTGGGAGGTAATCCTACTAACTTAATTATGGCCCAACTGGGCCCTAAGATGACTTGGTTTGGGCCGGATTCAAGACCCAACCAGGACCCAGAATTTTTGGCTGGCGGTGGCACCACTAGGGTCAATGGTGGTACTACTTGGGAGACTCAGTCTCCCAAGAATTCTAGGCGGTGGTACCACCCCTGTCAAGCGGTAGTACCGCCAACAGTTATTGCTGCCAATGGTGGTACCACCCCTGTCAAGCGGTGGTATCACTAGAGCTTAATTTTCGAGCTTTGTCAAGCGATAGTACCACCCAAACTGAGTGATAGTACAACCCCATGTCAGATGTCTGGCGGTAGTACCGCCCAGTAATGGTGGTGGTACCACCAAGACCCCGGAAATCTGGGATGAGACACATCTTGGCTCCATTTTTGAAAGACATTAGGGTCTATAAATACCCCACCCTTTTTTGTATGAAAGGGAATGAAAACTTGATATATTCTTTAGTCTTTGAAGTGTTAAAGAGTTGTAAAAGTGCTAGAGTTCTCCTCCTCCCTTTCTAAGTGTTGAGATCATTTAAGAGAGGAGTGAAACTTATAAGGGTTTTCTCCAAAACCCGGCAAAAGTTGAAAAGCTGTAAAAGGTAGTTGGCCTTTGCCTATTGAAGGAAGGCCTCTAGTGGACGCCGATGACCTCATCGAAGGAGGAAGCCGAAAGTGGATGTAGGTCACGTTGACCGAACCACTCTAAAACTCGGTTTGTATTTACTTTGAGCAACTTTCTTTTATAGCAAACTGCCTCTCCTCCTTACTATGCTTTAACTACGTCTACATACACTTTCACGTAAACATCTTCTGAGATCGACTTTAATCGTATGAAGACTTTACAAAACCGACGCTTTTCATTTGTGCAATTTACATTACTGCAAATCACCTTAGTCCTCTCTTGCACTTTCATGAAAGGTTTCAAGTTCAAATTATATCCGAAACGAATTGAATTAAAATCATTCTCATTGGAATCGAATTTAATTGAAATAAGTTTTTTTTTTTAATAGTGAAAGTTTTTCGCTGCACTAATTTACCCCCCCGCTTAGTGCCGCTCTTGATCCTAATAGGAATTACTTGAGTTTTTTTTTAATCAAGATCTCTTCTTTGTACTCCTATGATTTTTCTTGGTATTTTATTTAAAGAGGAGATTTACTATATGAATCATGAGAATTATTATACATAAATAGAGATCCTTTATGTGTTCTCTCATAACTCGTTTTTTCTATAGGAATGTTTTTATCTATATCATGATCGATCTTGAATTATTGGTATCAAAACTTGATAGTTTCCTTATATGAATCGAGATCCCTCACTTTATATAAATCAAAACTTGAAGTCTCAAATGATTTCTTACATTTTATTAAAGAGAATATTTTGAATCATGTCTTTTGGTATTCATATGATCTTATCTTTCATGATATGATTTTTATTTGTATAATTTCTTATATTCATGAAGTATATTTCATCACCAAATTTTTTTTGATATCTTCCATATGATGACTTGAATATTTATACCTTTGTACTATTCCTCTCTTTTTGCCTATGATAAAGGGGGAGAAAATAAATGATGAATGTTTGGTACCAACAATCATGAAATGATAAATGCTTAAAAATGTTGATTTAATGTTTGGTATTATGAATGTTTTAGTATCATGTATGATATGCCCATAGTGATGATTGATTTATTTTTGGTATCATGAATAAAGTAAGGATGATATATAAGGTTTTGAAATTGTGTATGTTTTAATTTGAAACTATATGATGCACAAACATATTGAAATAAGATTGACACTTTGCTTTTGTCATGATTTGGAAATTGATGTAAAGGGAAAAGAATTACAAAATTGTATTCTTCCCTTCTATTTGACAATGACAAAGGGGGAGATAAATTTGCTAGCTTACAAATTGCAAGGAGAAAACTTGCTAGGAAGCAAAAATTGCTAGCTTGCACTTCTCAAAAGAGAAGAACTTGCTATCTTGAACATCACCAAGAATTGTAGCTTACAATCTTAAGAGAAACAAAAGTTCTATCTTACACATTTCAAAAGATGTAAAAATTTACAAACTTTCATATCAAAAATTTGCTAGCTTGCATAATGATATATGCAATGATGAAATTATGCAATGATATATGATATTTCAAAACCTCTAAATTATGCAATGATTTGAAATTATATATCAAAAATTTGCTAGTTGCACTTCTCCATTTTGTTGATGACAAAGGGGGAGAAATTATGTTGATGATCATGCATGGAATGATGTATTGAAAATTTGATTATGCATGATTTTATGTTGCTTGGACTCATAATGATATCTTATTTTGACTTAAATTCAATTTGAATTCAAGGTTCTATCCATTAGGAACGAGTCAGCACTAAGAGGGGGGGAGGGGGGTGAATTAGTGCAGCGGATAAAATTACGTCGGTTCGAAAAATCTTTCGTACGTTGAAAAACCGATCTCAGACAAAAGCCCGTATAGGAAATACTTAACTTTAAAAGCATATTCATAAGCATAGTATAAGTAAAGCAAGTAAGAAGTTTGTAGTGAAGGTAAATAGCAAAATAGAAATGCAAACCGTTTTATATTGGTTCAGTCGTCGTGACCTACATCCACTCCACCGATTCCTCGTCCGTCGAGGCCACCAGCATCCACTAACGATCTTCTTTCAATCGGGCGAAGATCAACTACCCTTTTACACCTTCTCCTTTTCACAGGTTTAGGAGACAACCTTTATACCCCTCTTTTACAAAGTGGAACTAAAATTTCTAGTAGGGTTTACAATTTTAGCATCACAGAGTTTTGCTTAATTTACTTGCTACTCCATGCAGAAATAGCTAGAATCTTTATAGACCCCAAATGACTTCAAAACTTAGAGCCAAAATTTAAATCCCCGAGATTTTGGGGTATGAGCAGTACTATCGCCTGCACTGGGCGGTATCACCACCCAGACTGGTGGTACCATCGCCTGACAGTCTCTCAAAGACTGTGTCTAGGCGGTACCACCACCTGACATAGTCTCGAAGATTATGCCCTGACAGTTCCACATGTTGGGTCACTGTTTAGGCCTTCCACATGGCCCAACACAACCCAAACTTAGGCCTAGTTGGCCCCTAATTGAGTTGATCTAATTATATTCTAAATCAAATCAATTAGACTCTAAACTAACTTGATCTAGACATAATCAATTACAAGCGAATCCTATGTTGTCTGACATGTCATTGGTTCTTTCGGTGCTTCGTCCGATCCTCCGACGCTTCGTCCGATCCTCCGACGCTTCGTCCGATCCTTTGGTGCATCGTCATCTCCTTCAGCGTATTGCCCAATCAACATGTTGTCTTCTCACAACATCTAATCTCCTTGGCGTAATGTCCTATCTTCATGGCCCGATACCCGAATTCATGGACTGAAACTTTTTGCTGACACGTCGACCGATCCTCCGGCCCGATGTCCAATCTTCTAACATGTTTGCTCCGGCCCAATGTCTGATTCCTCCTGCTTTAATCGATTTGCCTTTTTTGATCGAAGCTAGTCTTGCGTCACTTTAAATGCACATTAGATAACAAACACATCAATTGATTTCATCATCAAAATAAAAAATTTAACAATCTCCCCATTTTTGATGATGATAACCAATTGATGACGGAGTTAACCTTAGCTCCCGGAGCTTAAACATACTCCTCCTATCAATATGCCATATTGATAGAACTCTTGGATTCAAAAATCCAAGCAACATGTCATGATAAAATCATGCATAACATCATACTTCTTCCCCTTTGTCATCAACAAAAAGGAGAAGTTCAACTATCAAGTGTTTAAGCATACAAGTTCAAATCATTGCATAATCTCTGGTTTTATTATCATACAAGTTTTATAACATACAACTAGCAAATTTGTTCATCACTTTACAACATGCATAATCACTAAATCATCATTAATTTTGTGGATGTGCAAGATTGCAAATTTTGCAAGTTTTCATTTTTGCTTCTTAAGATAGGTAAGCTAGCAATCTTTAGTGATGTTCAAGATAGTATGTTATTTCTTCTCTTTTGAGAAGTGTAATTTTTTGCTTCCTTTGTAAAACGCAAGCTAACAAAATTTTACATCATTTTACAACATGAAAGCTAGCAATTTGGCAAGTGTTACTTCTCTTTAAAGTATGAAGGTTAACAAGTTTTTGAAAAAGAATGCAAGATAGCAATGTATCATTTTAGAATATGCAAGCTAGCAAATTTTAAGTTTTGCAAGTTTGTAAATTTTGCTAGATATACAAGTTAGTATGTTTGCTTTTCTTTATGATGTTCAAACTAGCAAGTTTTTCACACATGAGAGTTGGAAAAATTTTTGCATCTTAAGCTAGCAATTTTTCTCCCCTTTTTTCATTGTAAAAAAGAAGGGAAGAATACAATGTTGTAACTCTTTTTTTCCTTTACATCAATTTTTAAATCATGACAAAGTTAAAGTATCAATCTTTTTTCAATATGTTTGTACATCATTATAGTTTGAAATTAAAACATGCACAATTTTAAAACCTTACATTTCATTCTTACTTCATGCATGATACCAAAAATCAATCAATCATCACTATGGGCATATCACACATGATACTCAAGCATTCATGATATAATATCTTGATTCATGCATAAGAAATCTTAAGTTATAAATTTTAAAAAATCAAGATAAAGCCCATTCAAATTCAAATCATCAAATCAAAGTCATTTTCAAGAGATTCATGAAAAAAAGGATATAGATAGATTCATTAATCTCTTCTTTTTAGATAATTGATAAAAAGAAACATAGGAGTTCAAAAATAAGATCTTGATTCATAAAAAAATCTCATGTATCAAATATCGAGAAATCAAGATGATGATTCATAAAAAAAAATATCACAAGTTATAATCAATTCATGAATATCGAAATAACCTTCATGATTCATTTAGATAATTTTCCTCTTTAGTAAATGGCAAAAAGAAGCCTAGGAGATATAAGATTTTGATTCATAAATCTCAAGAATATGTGAATGATTTGGATATATTATCTCATTATTAAAACGAATCATACGAAAAGAAATCTAAAATCATCATTAAAATCACTTTTCGGACAACTAAATGAAGGCAACGTAGATAGGTTCCATAAGATGAAAAGATATCTCATTCTCTTTTAGTTTCAGATTTTTGATTGATTTCATACAAGCATGCCTTTATCTTTTATACCAAATCCATGCATCATTCATTAAAATCGAAAACCAAAGACAAAAATCATCGAGCCTTCCATACAAAAGCTATGCATCATCATCGAAAAATAATATGGAAATCATCAAAATATTCATTATTGCTTCTTTAAAACATACATAGAATTTAATCATTAGATTTAAATCTAACATTTTGATGTACATAAAACTTGCAATTGTCATTGTCACGCCCCCCCGAATTTAATTCTCATTTAGGAGGTGTGAACGTAACTCAAGATTGATAAAATTATAATTCAACAAACAATCCAGGATCCAATCATACATTTGAGGTCACTAAGAAAAATATTCAAGTCATTCACCTCTACAATCCATAATTCACAAAACCTGTGCAGTTTATAATCATACATCATGTCACTAGATGATTCTTTAAAATCCAAAAGTAACTTAACTAAACCATAACTATATCATAAATCCATAAGCGCGGCAATTAATGCAATCACAAAACCAACATGTACTACATGTTTATATCATAACACAGTTTAAACTTAACATTTCCAAAATCCTAACGTAAGAGGTACTTTTCAAATATTTACAAGATACATCAATCTAGATCTATCATTGATATTTCATTACACCCAAAAAAAACTTATACAACATCAACCTATCAAGTACAAAATATTTGCCCCAAAATCTTCTAGCCTTCCACTGCATCAACCTAATTTACATATTTTAGCGAGCGATAAGCTATCCTGAAAAATTCATATAGCAATAGGGTGAGCATATAAAGCTCAGCAAATGACTAACATATCCATAGCAAAGAGGACAGGTTTCAAACAAATAAGGTATCAAAATACAAAGCAGAGATACAAGATGAAACAGTAGCATATTTTGTTTGAATGCAGAATTACAATGTCGTATCGTTCGAAGCATGTTTTGTTCATACAATCGAGGAAAGGTAATTGGAGCATATCATTGGCATAAGGAGCATATCGATGGCATATGGTCGTTTTCAAGGTATAACAAAGACTTATAACATTTCAGAAACATATCAAAGAGCAAAACATGAATCGAAGCTCCAATGTCACATGACGATGCATTCATTTCATTCTTATCCAAAGCATGCATAGAAACATAGCCAAAGCATTGGATATCATATCAAACACATAGAAGGTGAAGTGGGATCATAATATAATATGGTCTATCCATTTCTGAATGACCAGCAAACATAAGTCTCCCACGTCTGGGAGCTCCATCCACCCACGTCTGAGTGAAGTCATAGGAGGCCGACAGAGCATCGCGGGCTTTAAGCATTGTTGAATCTCGTATTTTGATGATGAAACTACTTGATATATGTTTATGATTTAATCTACGTTTTGAGTGACGCAGGATGCCTCGATCAGGATGAGACAATTAAAGCAGGAAAATCATGTTGTGCCGGAGGAACATGTCAGATGATTGGACGTCGGGCCGGTGGATCGGTCGACGTATCGACAGAAGGCTTCGGGCCATGGACTCCGGCATCAGGCCAAGAAGAGCGGGTATTGTGCCAAGGATATCGGAGTTGCGGAGCCAACTGGCCGATTGGGCAATAGGCCGCAGGAAAGGACAATGCGCCGAAGAATCGGACGAAGCGTCGAGGGACCAATGACATGCCGGACAACTTGGTTAATTACTTAGGATTAATTGTCTCGATCAATGTTTTGTTTACATGTGCAGGATTAACTACGATGAAAGTAAGACATGCAGCAGGAGTTGCGCCGGAGTCAAGACAATGATCACATTGGGAGTTCGAGAGTTCGACGGAAGTTCGGACAGTCGTTGGAGGTTCTGCGGGAACAAATCCGAGAAGTCCATAAGCTTGCCAAAAGAAGCTCGTCGGAACTCGCCAAGTGGATCGTCGCAAGTCCAGGAGTTTGCCGGAAGTCCGCAGGAGCATCACCGAGGGTTCATCGGATGATCGACGGAAGTTCGCCGGAAACTTGCTAGAAGAAGCGATTGACGCACCGGAGCAAGCTACAGAAATTGTCTTACGATTTATCGTAGTTAGCACAATGATTAAGTTGGAAATGGGAGGATCCCATTAGCTTAATTTTGGGGCAATTGGGCCCCTGAAAAACCCAAATTGGGCCGAATGGATCTACCCATTCGGACCCTGATTGCTGTGGGAGGTGCAACCGCCCCAGCCAGGAGGTAGCACCACCTGAGCTCAGTCTCTGAGCGAGACTGGGCGGTGCAACCTCTCCTGACAGGAGGTAGCACCGCTTGAGCTCAATCTTCAAGCTCTGGCAGGCGGTGCAACCGCCCCAGTCAGGAGGTGCAACCGCCCGAGCTCGGTCTTCGAGCTCTGGCAGAGAGGTGCAACCGCCTCTGACAGAGGTGGCACCGCCCAGAGGCTCAGTCTTCAAGCTCTGCCAGGCAGAGCAACCGCCCCAATCAGGAGGTGCAACCGCCTGATCCCGTAATTCCAGTAATTGACAATTTTGAGCTCCAAATTTGAACTGGGTTGGGGCCTATAAATACCCCACCCATTCAGCACTGAAAGGGCATGAACTTACACCGAAATCTTGATCCTTTCTGTGATTCTTAGAGCTCAAAATTGTTGTAAAGGCCAAAAGTTCTTCTCCCTCTGTTCTACAAAGTTTTGAGTTGGAAAGAGAGGAGAGAAAATTTCTGTAAGGGTTGTCTCCTAAGCCCGTCAAAAGGAGTGAAACTGTAAAAGGGTGGTTGGCCTTCGCCTATTGAAGGAAGGCCTCTAGTTGACGTCGGTAACCTCGTCGGTGGAGGAAGCCAAAAGTGGAGTAGGTCAAGATTGACCGAACCACTCTAAATCTCGGTTTGCATTTACTTTGAGCACTTTATCTTTACTGCAAACCTCCTAAATAGCTACTGCCTTCTGCGCTTTTACGAACGAGTTTCTAAGTTCATAGCTTTCCGAATCTGCGTTTAGACGTAAATCGGCTTTTTCGTACGATCATTACATTTCAGTTTACGTTTACGTTTTGATTTCAATCATAACTGCAAACTGCCTTCTGCGTTTTTATAAAACGTATCTCAAAGTTCAGTATCTTCAAAATTAGCATTTAGACGTAAACCGGTTTTATCGTACGAACGTCACATTTCAGTTTGCGCTTGCATTCTGATTTTCATCATAAACTGCAAACTGCCTTCGTAGATTTACTTTAACGTTATCTCGCTTAATCTTAAGTTAAAGTAATCTTAGAATTGGCTTTTACATCGAAATCGTTTTTATCAAACGAACGCAACTTTCGATTTTAATAGTGAAAGATTTCCGCTGCACTAATTCACCCCCCCCCCCTCTTAGTGCTCTTGATCCTAACAATTGGTATCAGAGCCCGGTATTTCTCATTTCGGATTTACACCCGAGAGAAATGGCTTTTCAAGAAGGTTTATCGGTTGTTCGCCCACCGTTGTTTAACGGATTGGACTACACTTATTGGAAAACTCGAATGAGAGTTTTCTTGATTTCTATGAATCTGGATTTATGGAATATCATTGAAAACGGTTTTCAACTTCCCTCTAAACCGATGAACAAATGGTCGGATTTGGAGAAGAAGTATTTTTCTTTAAACGCAAAGGCTATGAATGCCTTATTTTGCGCTTTGGACAAAAATGAGTTCAATCAGATTTCTACGTGCGAAACGGATTTTGACATTTGGCGAACACTTGAAATCACGCATGAGGGAACTAGTAGAGTCAAAGACTCGAAAGTTAACTTTTTATTGCATGATTTTGAGCTTTTTCGAATTCAACCAAGCGAGACTATAGGCGACATGTACACCCGTTTCACGGATGTCGTCAATAGTTTAAGAGCTCTTGGAAAATATTTTTCAGATTTTGAACTCGTAAACAAGATTTTGTGTTCTCTTTCTAAGAAGTGGGATTCAAAAGTAACTGCAATACAAGAAGCTAAAAACCTAAACAACTTACCACTTGAAGAACTAATTGGTTCGTTGATGACATATAAAATGGTGCACAATGCACATGATGAACTTGTTGAACACAATCACCTTCCAAAGAACAAGAAAGATTTGGAACTCCGGACAAATGAATGCCACTTGAGCGATGACTCAAGTGATGAGGACAATGATGAACTTGAACTTCGAACACTAAATCTTAATAAGTTTATTAAACAAAAATCTAAAATAGATAATGAACTTGAACGAAGGAAGAGGCCAAAGAAGAGGAAGGCAACCAAGGATGAATCAAGAACTTTCAAAGGTGAAACGACAAATTGGGCTTTGACGGGCTTCGACTACAAGGTAAGTAACTCAACTCTCTTGAATTATTTCAAAATTACATGATGCTCTTCATAATACATTTTCTTTTTAATATAGAATTAATTTTCTTAAAAATTACATGTTAAAAAAAAAATGATGAAAATGCAAAATTTATGATCATGCTAGTAGTTTTGAAAATAATCATGAAAAATACATATTTTATGATAAACAAACAAAATGATTTTGATTGAAAATATGAAATCATGCTTGATGATATAATGATGTTTTGATACCATGATTTTATTCTATGCATGAGATTTTAAAAATCATGTTTATTGGTTTTATAATTATGGATGATGAATCTTGCGATTTTCGATTTTCATGGTAATGAAAGTGCCTTATTGACCTTTGTCGTAATAAAACTTGCACTTTCGATTTTAAAACATGCTACATGTTTGGCATAGATGAAATAAAATCATATGAACTAAAACAACTAAAAAGAGAAAAGTATCTTTCTTGAAAATTTATTTTTCTCTACCGTATTGACTTTTTCACTAAGAGAACAATAAAATTATCTATGCCCTTTTGAATCTCCTGAAAGTGATGTTGAGATTTTGATGATGTGTTCTTATTGAAATTTATTGAAATGAATTGTGATTTCTTGGAATTATTACTTGAGAATTCTTTTTATAAATCAAAATAACTTACTGTGATTCTTTCTTTTCGCTATTTGAGTTATCTGAAAAGAATCATAATATGTCTCTTAATATTCATAATTTGTCTACATGATTCGTAAATCTCATTACCAACTCTTCTTGATATTCCTTATGTGATGATATGAATACATGAAATATTCATTAATTTATTTTGATGTATACAAATGAAAAGTTATGATCATGCATGGTAAGATATAATTTGACAAAATTGATACCATCATGATATGAAGCATTTATGATTTGCAATGATGTATGCAATACTTGAGCTTTTTAATTATGATGTGATGTATTGCGTATAATGTAAATCATGATTTAAAATGCTATGAGTTGTTACTAAAATGATGTATGTTGATTTAATGTCGTGAATACTCTAAATGATGAATGTTTGGTATCATGATCAAAATATTGATAAATAGTTAAAAATTTAAGTATCATGTATGATATGCTCATAATATTGATTGATTTATTCAGTATCATGCACGAATGAAATATAAGGTTTTTGAAATTGTGCATGTTCGAATTTGAAAATATAATGATGCACAAATAAGATTGAAACCTTCCCTTGTCATGATTTAGAAATTAATGTAAAGGGTCTTCCCTTCTCTTTCCCAATGACATAGGGGGAGAAAGAGTTGCTAATGTGCATATCTCAAAGAGAAAATTGCTAGCTTTCGTGTCTTAAAATGTTGAAAATTTTTTTGCTAGCTTGTATATTGTAAACTTACTATCGTACTATCATGATGATGAGCATGTCTTATCTTCATGATTGTGTTTGAAAAACTATGGCAAAAATATGTTCGAATGATTGAACTTGTTAAAATTAATTTTCGGACTTTCTTGATTAAATGATCAAATCACTCGATTGCCATGATGATTTTACACAATTACATGCCCCAATAACAGGTTGGAAATTATGTGCTTTGGATACAAAAATTTTCATGACAATAAGCATGTTTTGTCCTCATGATTGTATAGCACAGCCTTGTCCGAATGCATGAAAGTGTTAATTTCATTTTCAGATTCTCTTAACTATTGGTATCCTAACAATTGGATTTTCGAATTATCCTCTTCCAGACTTAATAAGCATATGCCATATCAAGTTTAATTCATATCATTGATTTTTGACATATGGAATCAACTAGCAAATACATTTCTTATACACTTATCATGTGAACAATATTTTGTTTTGAGAAATGGATTTGATGAAATGATTCCTGCTTATAAATTCCTTCTTGAAAAAGGAAGTCATTTTTACGTACAAGGATTTGATACATATCTTGATACTTGTAAAAATGAAGCGTGCTTTAATATCTTATCGATTTTAACTTCATTCGAGTAAGCTCAGAAATAGCTTTCCTCCGTCATGCAAAAAGAAAATAACAAATAAAATGGAAGAAGTTTTCAAAGCTATCTCCATATCATGTTTTTCTTAAAATGTTTGAATATTTGGTATCTTATCACTTTTTGTTGAAAAATGACATGAACCTGCTTATGGCATCGCACTTATATTTAAAATTTTCTTATATCGTTCTCCTTTTTGTTGACGACAAAGGGGGAGAAATATATGAATTGATGCTATGAACACTGATGCTATGATTGCCAAATTTGCATTATGCCATGTCTGCATCATGTGTTAAGATGTCAAGAACTTGTATCGTAATTTTACGCGTTGATATCTTACCATGTGATGAAATGCTACAATTGATAAACACTTGAAATGTTTGCGTTATGATATCAAAAGCTTACATCGCAATTTTACATGTTGATATTTGATAATAGCAAACTTGCATGATGATAAAACTTGATATTATGTTTTTCATGCAATGAGTTGAACCAATATCACAAACGTTTGATTGTGGTACTTCTCCTTTTTGTTGATGACAAATGGGGAGAAGTATGATGTTATGCATAAGTTTATGCATAAGTTCATGATGACGTGTTGCAAGTATTCATGATGAATATTGCAATGACTTGAATTCAGTTTGAATTGAAGGTTTTATCAATATGGCATATTGATAGGGGGAGTTTGTTTAAACTCCGGGAGTTAAATTTAACTCCGTCATCAAGTGGTTGTCATCATCAAAAAGGGGGAGATTGTTGAATCTCATATTTTGATGATGAAACTACTTGATATATGTTTATGATTTAATCTGCGTTTTGAGTGACGCAGGATGCCTCGATCAGGATGAGACAATTAAAGCAGGAAAATCATGTTGTGCCGGAGGAACATGTCAGAAGATTGGACGTCGGGCCGGTGGATCGGTCGATGTATCGACAGAAGGCTTCAGGCCGTGGACTCGGGCATCAGGCCAAGAAGAGCGGGTATTGTGCCAAGGATATCGGAGTTGCGGAGCCAACTGGCCGATTGGGCAATAGGCCGTAGGAAAGGACGATGCGCCGAAGAATCGGACGAAGCATCGAGGGACCAATGACATGCCGGACAACTTGGTTAATTTGATTAGGATTAATTGTCTCGATCGAAGTTTTGTTTACATATGCAGGATTAACTACGATGAAAGTAAGACATGCAGCAGGAGTTGCGCCGGAGTCAAGACAATGATCACATTGGGAGTTCGAGAGTTCGACGGAAGTTCAGACAGTCGTCGGAGGTTCTGCGGGAACAAATCCGAGAAGTCCATAAGCTTGCCAAAAGAAGCTCGTCGGAACTCGCCAAGTGGATCGTCGCAAGTCCAGGAGTTTGCCGGAAGTCCGCAAGAGCATCACCGAGGGTTCATCGGATGATCGACGGAAGTTCATCGGAAACTCGCCGGAAGAAGCGATTGACGCACCGGAGCAAGCTACAGAAATTGTCTTAGGATTTATCGTAGTTAGCACAATGATTAAGTTGGAAATGGGAGGTGATCCCATTAGCTTAATCTTGGAGCAATTGGACCCCTGAAAAACCCTAATTGGGCCGAATGGATCTACCCATTCGGACCCTGATTGTTGTGGGAGGTGCAACCGCCCCAACCAGGAGGTAGCACCGCCTGGGCTCAGTCTCCGAGCGAGACTGGGCAGTGCAACCTCTCCTGACAGGAGGTAGCATCGCCTGAGCTCAGTCTTCGAGCTCTGGCAGGCGGTGCAACCGCCCCAGTCAAGAGGTGCAACCGCTTGAGCTCGGTCTTCAAGCTCTGGCAGAGAGGTGCAACCGCCCCTGACAGAGGTGGCACCGCCCAGAGGCTCAGTCTTCGAGCTCTGCCAGGCGGTGCAACCGCCCCAATCAGGAGGTGCAACCGCCTGATCCCGGAATTCCGGGAATTGACAGTTTTGAGCTCCAAATTTGAACTGGGTTGGGGCCTATAAATACCCCACCCATTCAGCACTGAAAGGGCATGAACTTACACCGAAATCTTGATCCTTTCTGTGATTCTTAGAGCTCAAAATTGTTGTAAAGGCCAAAAGTTCTTCTCCCTCTGTTCTTCAAAGTTTTAAGTTGGAAAGAGAGGAGAGAAAATTTCTGTAAGGGTTGTCTCCTAAGCCCGTCAAAAGGAGTAAAACTGTAAAAGGGTGGTTGGCCTTCGCCTATTGAAGGAAGGCCTCTAGTTGACGTCGGTGACCTCGTCGGTGGAGGAAGCCAAAAGTGGAGTAGGTCAAGATTGACCGAACCACTCTAAATCTCGGTTTGCATTTACTTTGAGCATTTTATCTTTACTGCAAACCTCCTAAATAGCTATTGCCTTCTACGCTTTTACGAACGAGTTTCTAAGTTCATAGCTTTCCGAATCTGCGTTTAGACGTAAATCAGCTTTTTCGTACGATCATTACATTTCAGTTTACGTTTACGTTTTGATTTCAATCATAACTGCAAACTGCCTTCTGCGCTTTTATAAAACGTATCTCAAAGTTCAGTATCTTCAAAAGTGGCATTTAGACATAAATCGGTTTTATCGTACGAACGTCACATTTCAGTTTGCGCTTGCATTCTGATTTTCATCATAAACTGCAAACTGCCTTCGTAGATTTACTTTAACGTCATCTCGCTTAATCTTAAGTTAAAGTAATCTTAGAATAAGCTTTTACATCGAAATCGTTTTTATCAAACGAACGCAGCTTTCGATTTTAATAGTAAAAGATTTTTGCTGCACTAATTCACCCCCCCCTCTTAGTGCTCTTGATCCTAACAAGCATAACTCCCTTTACCATTTTTAGCAAAGGTTCACATTTATCCCACAAACACCAGAGTACAAAGGGATAGTATGAATAATGAAATTAGCATATATTGGAAGCACATGCAGAACAACGAAATGTACATATGCCTTTCGAGTCAATACGATACAAACATAATCTTTCACAAATGTATTTAGATTTGAAAGGAAACAAAAGCAAGGGCATACAAGGATTTCAAGAAATCACATATAGCTCAATTGAAATAAGAAAGTTAGATAAATTCAATGTCCAAAGAAATGAAACTGGAAAAGGCACATATCAAAAGCAAAATGCAAAACAATGGGGTGCATGTGCCGAATCATTATGATGCAAACATGAACTTTAGATGATAGCTGCAGATGTACAAATAAATAAAGGATAAAAGTATACAGAAATTTAAGGTAATAATGTAAAGCTTAACTGAAGTAAGAGTTTTTGCCGAAATCGATTTCCAAAGAGAAGTAACAAGGAAAGCCGAAATCGAACAAAGCTCGATTCTGACAGAATTTGATAGGAATATTGTTTGAACTATTTGGATAACCAATTATACTCTAATTTATACAAAATATGTGTCATTAGAAAGCTTTGTCAATCTAGTTTTAGGAAAATCAAGTTTTACAAGAATTGGAATTTACAACAGGGAGTTACAGATAATTTCATAGTGAAAGGTCTGAAAATATTAGGTCTGAAAATATTAGCTCTGTTTTACTGAATCCATAGGGTCGATGAAAGCAGATGTTCCAGTTAGCAGTTGTACTCCAAAAATTTCAAATAAGAAATACACATAAAGCATTTTGAGTCTAGCTTTGAATAAATCATACTTTGTATAAATCTGAATTCACAGCAGAAAGTTATAAGTAGTTAAGCAACAAGAGGTCAGAAATTTCAGTCCCTGTTTTGCAAAATCTGTAGGGTTAATTTAAACAGAAGTCTTAGTAGGCATTTAAACTCCAAATCATTCGATCTTAGTATCAAAATAAAGATTTTTTTGTCTACTTTCAAATGAAATAGGTGTTGTCTAAATTAGAGTTTATTATAAAATGTTATGACCGAAACATTGCATAGAGGTCAGATTACCGAAAAATTATAGATTCTTAGCTTTGTATCAAAATGAAAGAAGGTCTGATTCTCAGTTGAAATCTTTCGAATTTTGCAGAATAAAAATGGAAACATAGATGAAGGCTACTATAGGATAGGGTTAAAACACTTATCTTAAAATTATTTGAATCTTAAATGTGGGAAAATTGATGAAAAACCTCAAGCTCTTCTTCTTCTTCTTCTTCTTCTTCTTCTTCTTCTTCTTTTCTCAAACTCACGTTGGCTGCAACTCTTCAGGTTTATTTTCTTTAACCTTTCATCTAATTATTTGGGTTTTGGCTAATGCAAAAGTTGTTAGGTGTCATGCATGAATGAAAGGGGCTAGGTGTCATCTTTAGAGCAAAGATAAGTGGCACCAACCTTAGGTTAGCTAGTGACACATGTCCACTTTTTTTTTTTAACTTAAATCTGAATCTTTCATAAATTATATCAAACTTCTAATATTTACTCTTAGGTCCCTAGCCATAAACTTTTAATATAATATCATTGAATATAAAATAATTATTAAATAATCCTTATTTTTACAAACAAACCTTTTACTAAATTTTTAAAAATGGGGGATGTAACAGTCATTATCATTTTCAAAATTACTAGCATAAGAAAAGCATGATCTCGTTTTATTTATTTATTTATTAAAAAATAACTCATGAAAAGCATCAAGTTATTTTTAAAAAAAAGTAATGGGGTTTCATTTGAGTTGTTTCCCTCGTTGACGAAAGCCATCAAAGCGCAGTTTGCCACCTTGCCTTTATTGGTTTGCTCTTGTCTTCGGAGGTACTTATTTCGTACCAAAGTGTTTTCTTACTCTTGTGTTCATAATAAGTAGTTGTGTTCTTTTTAAGTTTGTTTTTATTTTTTTATTCTTGTTTCATGAACCTTTTAAGCTTTATTATGAGAAGTTCAAGTTCATCATCACTTAAGCTTTTGCTCGAGTGGTCTTCTATTATTCAGAGTGTCGAATCCTTCCTGTTCTTTGAAAGGTAGTTCTCATATTCATCATGTGCCACATTGGTCATTTCGTAGGTTATCAAAAACCCGATAAGTTCTTCGATCAAAAAAGTATTCAAATTCTTGGCCGCTTGAATGTCCGTTACTTTAGAGTCCCAATTTTTAGAAAGAAATCGTAAAACTTTATTAACAAGTTCAAAATTCAAAAAATATTTACCAAGTGCTTTTAGACTATTGACGACTTCCGTAAAGCGGGTGTACATGTCAATAATAGTTTCGCTCAGCTACATTCGAAACAACTCGAAATCAAGCATCAAAAGATTAATCTTTTAATCTTTTACGCTACTAGTTCCTTCGTGTGTGATTTTGAGTGTATACCAAATATTAAAAGCCGTTTCGCAAGTAGAAACCCGATTGAAATCATTTTTATCTAAGGCGCAAAATAAAGCATTCATAGCTCTAGCATTTAAAGAAAAAGTCTTCTTCTCCAAATTATTCCAATCATTCATTGGAAGAGAAGACCTTTGAAATTTGTTTTCAATGATATTCCATAAATTTAAATCCAAAGAAGGCAAGAAAACTCTCATTTAAATTTTCCAATATATGTAGTCCGTCCCATTGAACATGGGAGAATGAATGAGAGAGTGACCCTCTTAAAAGCCGAAAAGAGTCATTTCTCTTGGGTGTTAAACCAAATGAGAAAATAACGTGGCTCTGATACCAACTATTAGAAACAAGTCGGCACTTGGGGGGGGGTGACTTAGTGCAGTAGATAAAATTACGTCGGTTTGAAAATTTTTTTGTACATTGAAAAACCGATCTCGGACAATAGCCCATATAGGAAATACTTAACTTTGAATGCGTATTCATAAGCATAGTAGAAGGAAAGCAAGTAAGTAGTTTGCAGTGAAGGTAAATAGCAAAATAGAAATACAAACTGTTTTATAATGGTTTGGTCATCATGACCTACATCCACTCCAGCGATTCCTCTTCCGTCGAGGCTACCAGCATCCACTAATGATCTTCTTTCAATCGGGCGAAGATCAACTACTCTTTTACACCTCCTTTTCATAGGTTTGGGAGACAACCTTTACACCCCTCTTTTACAAAGTAGAACTAAACTTTCTAGTAGGGTTTACAATTTTAACATCACAGAGTTTTGCTCAATTTACTTGCTACTCTATGCAGGAATAGCTAGGGTGTTTATAGACCCCAAATGGCTTTAAAACTTGGAGCCAAAATTCAAATCCCCGAGATTTCAGGGTACAAGCAGTACCACCGCCCAGGCTGACGTTACCATAGCCTAATAGTCTCTTAGAGATTGTATCTAAGTGGTACCACCACCTGACACAGTCTCAAAGACTGTGCCATGACAGTTCCACCTGTTGTGTCATTGTTTGGGCCTTCCACATGGCCCAACACAGCCCAAACTTGGGCCCAATTGGCCCCTAATTGACTTAGTCTAATTAAATTCTAAATTGACTCAATTAGACTCTAAACTAACTAGATCTAGACATAAACGATTACAAGCGAATCCTATGTTGTCCGGCATGTCATTGGTTCTTCCGACGCTTCATCCGATCCTTTGGCGCATCATCCTCTCCTTCGACGTATTGCTTAATCAACATATTGTCTTCTCACACTATCTGATCTCCTTGGCATAATGTCTGATCTTCTTGGCCCGATGACCGAATTCACGAATCGAAACCTTCTACCGACACGCCGACCGATCCTCCAGCCCAACGTCCAATCTTCTGACATGTTTGCTCCGGCTCAACATCTGATTCCTTCTGCTTTAATCGATTTGCCTTTTCTGATCGAAGCTAGTCCTACATCACTTTAAACTCACATTAGATGATAAACACATCAATTGATTTTATCATCAAAATCTGAGATTAATAATAATGTAAAATTGCTAGCTTCCATGTTGTAAAATAATGTAAAATTTTGTTAGCTTGCGTTTTGCAAAGAAAGCAAAAAATCTCACTTCTCAAAAGAGAAGAAAATGCTATCTTGAACATCACTGAAGATTGCTAGCTTGCTTATCTTAAGAAGCAAAAATATAAACTTGTAAAATTTGTAATCTTGCACATCTTCAAAATTAATGATGATTTGGTGATTATGCATGTTGTAAGGTGATGAGCAAATTTGCTAGCTGTATGTTATAAAACTTGCATGATGATAAAACTAGAGATTATACAATGATTCGAACTTAAATGTCTAAACACTTGATAGTTGAACTTCTCCTTTTTATTGATGACAAAGGGGGAGAAGTATGATGTTATGTATGATTTTATTATGACATGTTGCTATGATTTTTTAATCAAAGAGTTCTATCAATATGGCATATTGATAAGGGGAGTTAAAGTTAACTCTGTCATCAATTGGTTGTCATCATAAAAAAGGGGGAGATTGTTGAATCTTGGATTTTGATGATGAAACCAATTGAGAGTGTTTATGATTTGATCTGCGTTTTGAGTGATGCAAGAAGCTTCGATCAGGGATAGACAATTAAAAGCAAGAAGAATCATTTTGGGTTAGAGTGAAACATGTCAGAAGATTGGATGTCGAGCCGGAGGATTGATCGATGTATCAGCAAAAGGCTTCGGGCCATGAGTTCGGGCATCGAGCCAAGAAGAGTAGAAATTATACCAAGGAAATCGAAGTTGTGGAGGTCAATTGGCCAATTGAGCAATAGGCCGTAAGAGAGGACAATGCGCCGAAGAATCGAACGAAGTATCGATGAACCAATGACATGCCGGACAACATGATTCAAGCTTTGTAATAATTATCTAGATCAAAGTAGGTTTTATTTATATAGGATTAACTACGATAGTGATCAAGGAATAAAGCAAAATGAAGTCCTGGAATCAAGAACGAGACTTCATTGGGAGTTCGAGAGTTCATCGAAAGTTCTGCCGAAATTGACTAAGAAGTCTAGGAGCTTACCGAAGAAGCTCGTCGGAACTCACCATAAAGATCGTCGTGAAGTCTAGGAGCTTGCCAAGAGTTCGCTGGAACATTGCCAAGAGATCATCGGAAGTTCACCGGAAGATCGCCGGAAGAAACCTAGACTCACCAAACTTGTTTAGCTTAGTGTATGGCTTAAATTTCGTAGTTAGCACATAATTGGGATTGGAATTGGGCCAACCCAATTAGGGGCCAGTTGGGCTCATGTATGGACTGTGTTGGGTCAAGTTAAAGGCCCAAACAGTGACCCAACATGTGGCACCATCGTGGTGCAGTATTTGAGACTGTGTCACGCAGTGGTACCGTCAGACTGGGTGATGGTACCGCCCAGACACAGTCTCCCAAGTGGTGGTACCGCTAGACTAGGTTGTGGTACCGCTTAGTGTTAGTGCTGCAGGCAGTGGTACCACTAGGACTCGGGAAACTCGGGATGAGACCTTTTTAGTCTCCAAGTTTGAATCAACTTGAGGCCTACAAATACCCCTCTCATCCTTGGTTAACACACATAAGCATAGAGAACTTAAAAGTGAGAAAACGTTGTAGAAATTACTTAAGAGATCCCTTCCTCTAGCTTAAACTTAGAATTCTGTTTGGAGACTAAACTTAGAGTGTGTGCTTGTAAAAGGTTATCTCCTAAACCTGTGAAAAGGAGAAGAGGGGTGTAAAAGGGTAGTTGGTCTTCGTCCATTGAAGGAAGATCAATAGTGGATGCTGGTGGCCTTGACGGAAGAGAAATTGGTGGAGTGGATGTAAGTCACGACGAACGAACCACTAAAAAAATCTGATTTACATTTCTTTTGAGCAATTTACTTTAACTACAAACTGCCTTCTTATTGCTTTCACTATGCTCCCTTATGCTTCCAAGTTAATATCTTCCAAGATTGGCTTTCAACATACGAAAGATTTTTCAGAACCGACATAATTTTATCCGTTGTACTAATTCACCCCCCCCCCCCCCCCTCTTAGTGCCAACTCATTCCTAACACTATCAATATGGTATATTGATAGAGGGAGTTAAGGTTAACTCCGTCGTCAATTTATTGTCATCATAAAAAAGGGAGAGATTGTTGAATCTTGGATGTTGATGATGAAATCAATTGATGCGTTTGTCATCTATGTTAGGATCGAGAGCACTAAGAGGGGGGGGTGAATTAGTGCACGGAAATCTTTCTACGATTAAAAACGAAAGCTGCGTTCGTTCGATAAAAACTATTTTAATGCAAAAGCCAATTCTAAGATTACTTATGATTAAGTGCAGTTTATGTCTAAACACAGTTTGCGTCTAAGCGCAATTTATGCAGTTTGCAGTTTGCGTCTAAATGCAGATTGCGTCTAAGCGCAGTTTGCATCTAAGCGCAGTTTGCGTCTAAGCTCAGATTGCGTTTAAGCGCAGTTTGCGTCTAAGCGCAGTTTACGTCTAAACTCGGATTGCGTCTAAGCGCAGTTTGCGTCTAAGCGCAGATTGCGTTTAAGCGCAGTTTGTGTCTAAGCGCAGTTTACGTCTAAGATCAGATTGCGTCTGAGCGCAGTGCAGTTTGCGTCTAAACGCAGTTTTACGTCTAAACACAGTTTTATGTCTAAACGTAGTTTTACGTCTAAACGCAGTTTGCGTCTAAACGCAGTTTTACGTCTAAACGTAGTTTTACGTCTAAACGCAGTTTGCGTCTAAACGCAGTTTTACGTCTAAACGTAGTTTTACGTTTAAAAGTAGTTTACATCTAAAACACAGTTTTACGTCTAAGCAGAATCAAGACGTAAACGTAAACTACAAAGAAACTTGTTCGCAGAAATCAGTTTGCAGTTATAAACAGAATCAAGACGTAAACGTAAACTGCAAAGAAACTCGTTCGTAGAAATCAGTTTGCAGTTATAAACAGAATCAAGACGTAAACGTAAACTGCAAAGAAACTCGTTCGTAAAAGCGCAGAGAGCAGTAGCTATGTAGGAGGTTTGCAGTAATGATAAAGTGCTCAAAATGAAAGCAAACCAGAGATTTAGAGTGGTTCGGTCAGTCTTGACCTACTCCACTTTTGGCTTCCTCCACCGACGAGGTCACCGACGTCAACTAGAAGCCTTCCTTCAATAGGCGAAGGCCAACTACCCTATTACAGATTCACTCCTTTTGACGGGCTTAGGAGACAACCCTTACAGAAGTTTTCTCTCCTCTCTTTACAACTCAAACTTGAAGAATAGAAAGAGGAGAACTAGCAGTTTTGAGCTCTAAGAAACACAGAAAGATAGCAAGATTTCGAGTGTGTGTTCTGTGCTTTCAGTGCTGAATGGGTGGGGTATTTATAGGCCCCAACCCAGTTCAAATTTGGAGCTCAAAACGATCAAATCCCGGAATTCCGGGATCAGGCGGTTGCACCTCCTGACTGGAGAGGTTGCACCGCCTGGCAGAGCTCGAAGACTGAGCCCAGGCGGTGCCACCTCTTGACTGAGGCGGTTGCACCTCTCTGCCAGAGCTCGAAGACCGAGCTCAGGCGGTGCCACCTCTCTGTCAGGGAGGTTGCACCGCCCAGTCTTGCTCGAAGACTGAGCTCAGGCGGTGCCACCTCCTGGCTGGGGAGGTTGCACCCCCCAGTCTCGCTGGGAGGCTTAGCCTAGGCGGTGCCACCTCCAGGCTGGGGCGGTGCCACCTCTTTCACTATTTCAGCTCACTTGGTTTGGCTCCAAACTTGGCCCAAACCAGTCCGAACTTGGGCCTAATTGGCCCCTACTTGGGTTATAGGATTAACACCTAATCCTAACCCTAATTAATGTGCTAACTATGATTTTAAAGACATTTTCTAAGCTATTACAAAGTCCGCAAGTCAAGACTTCTTCTGGCGAGCTTCCGGTAAACTTCCGGCGGTCTTCCGATGAACTCTCGGAAACCATTCTGCGGACTCCCGACAAGCTCCTAGACTTCACGATTTGTTCTTAGCGAGTTCCAACGAGCTTCTTCGGCAAGCTCCGATCTTTCTCGGCGAGCTCCGCGAACTCCCAACGAACCTTCCGGCGAGCTTCCGAAAAACCCTTCGGCAAGCTCCCAACTCATTCTCGGCTAGTTCCGGTAGCATTCCAGACGAACCTTCGGACTTCCGTCGAACTCTCGAACTCGCAACAAATCCTTCGCGCTTGACTCCGACACTTTGTTTCGCTTTATGTCTTCATCGTTATCATAGTTAATCCTGCACAATTAAAACAAAACTTCGATCGAGACAATTAATCCTAAGCAATTAACCAAGTTGTCCGGCATGTCATTGGTCCCTCGACGCTTCGTCTGATTCTTCGGCGCATCGTCCTCTCCTACGGCCTATTGCCCAATCGGCCAGTTGACTCCGCAACTCTGATATCCTTGGCACAATAACTGCTCTTCTTGGCCCGATGCCCGAGTCCACTGCCCGAAGCCTTCTGTCGATACGTCGACCGATCTACCGGCCCGACGTCCAATCTTCTGACATGTTCCTCCGGCACAACATGATTTTCCTTCTTTAATTGTCTCATCCTGATCAAAGCATCCTGCGTCACTCAAAACGCATATTAAATCATAAACATATATCAAGTAGTTTCATCATCAAAATATGAGATTCAACAATCTCCCCCTTTTTTATGATGACAACCACTTGATGACGGAGTTAAACTTAACTCCCGGAGTTTAAACAAACTCCCCTATCAATATGCCATATTGATAGAACCTTGAATTCAAACTGAATTCAAGTCATTGCAATATTCATCATGAATACTTGCAACACGTCAACATGAACATATGCATAAACTTATGCATAACATGTCATGTCATCAACATACTTTCATCAACATACTTCTCCCCCTTTGTCATCAACAAAAAGGAGAAGTATCACAATCAAGTGTTTGTGATATTTGTTCGACTTATTGCATGAAAAATATATTATCAAGTTTTATCATCATGCAGTTTTGAAGCCAGAAAATTTAGCAAATGTTACATCATGCTTAGAATATTCAGGCTATCAAGTTTCAGATATGTAAGTTCTACAGTATACAAGATAGCACTTTTAGAACATGCAAGCTAGCAATTTAGAGATGTTCAAGAAAGCAACTCTTGCTTCTTGAGATATGCAAATTTGTCAAGTTTTGCTAGATGTGCAAGATAGCATTTTTGCCTCTTGAGATAGGCAAGATAGCACATTTGCTTCTTTTGAGATAGCAACTTTTCGCTTCTCTTTAGACTACAAGCTAGCAATTTTTTTACGATATACAAGTTAGCAAAAACTTCGAAAGCAAATGCAAGATAACTTTCTTGTGTAGGCTCATGATTATTGCTTCCTATTATAATGTGCAGGTTGCAAGTCTTGCTTCTTGAGATATTCAAGATGGTGATGTTCAAGAAGACAACTTTTGCTTCTTGAAATAAGCAAGTTAGCAATCTTTGCCACTTAAGATAGGCAAGCTAGCAATCAAGTTTTTGCATCTTCTTGACTTATGCAAGCTAGCTATCTTCCCCTTTGTCATTGTCAAAAAGAAAGGAAGAATACAGTTTTGTAGTTCTTTTTCCTTTTACAACGATTTCAAAATCATGACAAAGGATGAATAATCAAGTTATGAATGTCAAGACAATTTTTCATCATGAATATTTTATCATTGCATTATCATAAGTTGAAGTATTACATGCATAATATCATATCATCATTCATAATTACATTAATGTTTCAATATAGCAATTTCTTCTCAAAATGTGTAACTTAGCACTCATCATGATTTACATCATATGCAATACATCACATCATAATTAGAAAGCACAAGTATTGCATGCATAATTGTAAATCATAAATGTTTCATATCATGATGGTATCAATTTTGTCAAATTATATCCTACCATGCATGATCAATAACTCCTCATTTGTATTTCATGTATTATTTTATTTCATCTCATAAGGAATATCAAGAAAAGTTATTGGATGAGGAGATAAATATTTTATGAATACACGGAATTGTATAAAAATCATATCATAAGTGTTTCGTGTATTCATATTATCACATGAAGCATATTATCATTTTTAAGATTCATAACATGAATAACGTTATTACTATTTCATCAAAATCAATTTCGAGATTCACACAATATCATGAAATCATTAATCTCGATAAGATGGGAAAAGCATTTAACATGATTGATGCATGATTCATATTTAAAGTGTATCTTATGTCGTAAATACGAATCAAGCATTTGTCAAATCTGAAATCATCCTCAAAATTACATTCAATAAATTCATGTATGACAAGCATAGATTTATTGAAAAATCAATAAGATAGAGGATTACATTTCAAGTGTTCATCAATTGTAGCATTTCATCATATGGTAAGATATCAATGCGTAAAACTGTGAAACAAGATTTTGTTTGATATCTTGATACAGGGCATGATGTACACATTTCGAATATTTTAGCAAGTGTAGCATTGCATCACATGGTAAGATATCAGCTCGTATGATGCAAATTTTTGTTTGATATCTTGATACAGGGCATATAGCAATGATAGCAATCATATATTTCTTGGTGATGCAAGTACGGCCTAATCATAGCATCAGTGATAGCAACCATATCAACATCAGTAATAGCAACCATATCATTATCAGTAATAGCAACCATATCATTATCAGTAATAGCAACCATATCATTTCATATTTTTGCATTTACATTATTAAATTATTAAAAATATAATTTTCAAGAAAATTTAAAGAAAAAGAAAAATGCATCATGAAGAACATCATGTAATTTCGAAGTAAATTAAAGGCATTTTGATTACCTTAGCGTCGAAAGGCGTAGAGGCGTAGTTTGCCACCTCGCCTTTGTTGATTTTCTCCTCGTCTTCGGAGGAGCTCGATTCATCCCAGTTTTTGTTCTTCTTCTTGCGTTCAAAGCAAGTAGTTCCGTTCTTTTTACTTTTTAATTTTTGTTTCATTTGTAGTTTAAGTTCACCATCACTTGAGCTTATGCTCGAGTGGTCTTCAAATGTTCTATGTCCCAAATCCTTCCTGTTCTTTGGAAGGTGGTTCTCAAGTTCTTCACGTGCATTGCACGTCATTTCATATGTGATCAATGAACCAATTAGTTCTTCAAGTGAAAATTGGTTCAAGTTTTTCGATTCTTGAATAGCAGTTACTTTTGAATCCCAAGTTTTAGAAAGTGAGCGCAAAACTTTGTTAACGAATTCAAAATCCGAAAAGCTTTTACCAAGTGATTTTAAACCATTGACGACATCCGTAAAACGGGTGTACATGTCAACAACGGTTTCGCTTGGTTTCATATGAAAAAGCTCGAAATCATGCAGTAAAATATTAACTTTCGAGTCTTTGACTCTACTAGTTCCCTCGTGCGTGATTTCAAGAGCACGCCAAATATCGAAAGCCGTTTCGCACAAAGAAACCCGATTGAACTCATTTTTGTCCAAAGCGCAAAATAAGGCATTCATAGCCTTTGCGTTTAAAGAAAAATACTTCTTCTCTAAATCCGACCATTCGTTCATCGGTTTAGAGGGAAGTTGAAAACCGTTTTCAACGATATTCCATAAATCCAGATTTAGAGAAATCAAGAAAACTCTCATTCGAGTTTTCCAATAAGTGTAGTCCAATCCGTTAAAGAACGGTGGACGAAAGACCAAAAAGCCCTCTTGAAGAGCCATTTCTCTCGGGTGTAAATCCGAAATGAGAAATACCCCGCTCTGATACCAATTGTTAGGATCGAGAGCACTAAGAGGGGGGGGGTGAATTAGTGCAGCGGAAATCTTTCTGCGATTAAAAACGAAAGCTGCGTTCGTTCGATAAAAACTATTTTAATGCAAAAGCCAATTCTAAGATTACTTATGATTAAGTACAGTTTATGTCTAAACACAGTTTGCGTCTAAGCGCAATTTATGCAGTTTGCAATTTGCGTCTAAATGCAGATTGCGTCTAAGCGCAGTTTGCATCTAAGCGTAGTTTGCGTCTAAGCTCAGATTGCGTTTAAGCGCAATTTGCGTCTAAGCGCAGTTTACGTCTAAACTTAGATTGCGTCTAAGCGCAGTTTGCGTCTAAGCGCAGATTGCGTTTAAGCGCAGTTTGCGTCTAAGCGCAGATTGCGTTTAAGCGCAGTTTGCGTCTAAGCGCAGTTTATGTCTAAGATCAGATTGCGTCTGAGCGCAGTGCAGTTTGCGTCTAAACGCAGTTTTACGTCTAAACACAATTTTACGTCTAAATGTAGTTTTACGTCTAAACGCAGTTTGCGTCTAAACGCAGTTTTACGTCTAAACGTAGTTTTACGTCTAAACGCAGTTTGCGTCTAAACGCAGTTTTACGTCTAAACGTAGTTTTACGTTTAAAAGTAGTTTACGTCTAAAACACAGTTTTACGTCTAAGCAGAATCAAGACGTAAACGTAAACTGCAAAGAAACTTGTTCGCAGAAATCAGTTTGCAGTTATAAACAGAATCAAGACGTAAACGTAAACTGCAAAGAAACTCGTTCACAGAAATCAGTTTGCAGTTATAAACAGAATCAAGACGTAAACGTAAACTGCAAAAAAACTCGTTCGTAAAAGCGCAGAGAGCAGTAGCTATGTAGGAGGTTTGCAGTAATGATAAAGTGCTCAAAATGAAAGCAAACCAGAGATTTAGAGTGGTTCGGTCAGTCTTGACCTACTCCACTTTTGGCTTCCTCCACCGACGAGGTCACCGACGTCAACTAGAAGCCTTCCTTCAATAGGCGAAGGCCAACTACCCTCTTACAGATTCACTCCTTTTGACGGGCTTAGGAGACAACCCTTACAGAAGTTTTCTCTCCTCTCTTTACAACTCAAACTTGAAGAATAGAAAGAGGAGAGCTAGTAGTTTTGAGCTCTAAGAAACACAGAAAGATAGCAAGATTTCGAGTGTGTGTTCTGTGCTTTCAGTGCTGAATGGGTGGGGTATTTATAGGCCCCAACCCAGTTCAAATTTGGAGCTCAAAACGATCAAATCCCGGAATTCCGGGATCAGGCGGTTGCACCTCCTGACTGGAGAGGTTGCACCGCCTGGCAGAGCTCGAAGACTGAGCCCAGGCGGTGCCACCTCTTGACTGAGGCGGTTGCACCTCTCTGCCAGAGCTCGAAGACCGAGCTCAGGCGGTGCCACCTCTCTGTCAGGGAGGTTGCACCGCCCAGTCTTGCTCGAAGACTGAGCTCAGGCGGTGCCACCTCCTGGCTGGGGAGGTTGCACCGCCCAGTCTCGCTGGGAGGCTTAGCCTAGGCGGTGCCACCTCCTAGCTGGGGCGGTGCCACCTCTTTCACTATTTCAGCTCACTTGGTTTGGCTCCAAACTTGGCCCAAACCAGTCCGAACTTGGGCCTAATTGGCCCCTACTTGGGTTATAGGATTAACACCTAATCCTAACCCTAATTAATGTGCTAACTATGATTTTAAAGACATTTTCTAAGCTATTACAAAGTCCGCAAGTCAAGACTTCTTCTGGCGAGCTTCCGGCAAACTTCCGGCGGTCTTCCGATGAACTCTCGGAAACCATTCTGCGGACTCCCGGCAAGCTCCTAGACTTCACGATTTGTTCTTAGCGAGTTCCAACGAGCTTCTTCGGCAAGCTCCGATCTTTCTCGGCGAGCTCCGCGAACTCCCAACGAACCTTCCGGCGAGCTTCCGAAAAACCCTTCGGCAAGCTCCCAACTCATTCTCGGCTAGTTCCGGTAGCATTCCCGACGAACCTTCGGACTTCCGTCGAACTCTCGAACTCGCAACAAATCCTTCGCGCTTGACTCCGACACTTTGTTTCGCTTTATGTCTTCATCGTTATCATAGTTAATCCTGCACAATTAAAACAAAACTTCGATCGAGACAATTAATCCTAAGCAATTAACCAAGTTGTCCGGCATGTCATTGGTCCCTCGACGCTTCGTCTGATTCTTCGGCGCATCGTCCTCTCCTACGGCCTATTGCCCAATCGGCCAGTTGACTCCGCAACTCCGATATCCTTGGCACAATAACCGCTCTTCTTGGCCCGATGTCCGAGTCCACTGCCCGAAGCCTTCTGTCGATACGTCGACCGATCTACCGGCCCGACGTCCAATCTTCTGACATGTTCCTCCGGCACAACATGATTTTCCTGCTTTAATTGTCTCATCCTGATCAAAGCATCCTGCGTCACTCAAAACGCATATTAAATCATAAACATATATCAAGTAGTTTCATCATCAAAATACGAGATTCAACAATCTAATGTGCATTGAAGTGACGTAGGACTAGCTTTGATCAGAAAAGGCAAATCAATTAAAGCAGAAGGAATCAGATGTTGTGCCGGAGTAAACATGTCAAATGATTGGACGACGAACCGGAGGATCGGTCGACGTGTCGGTAGAAGGCTTCGTTCCGTGAATTCAGGCATCGGGCCAAGAAGATCAGACATTATGCCAAGAAGATCATATTTTGCAAGAAGATAACATGCTGATTGGACAATACGCTAAAGGAGAGGACGATGCACCGAAAGATCGAACGAAGTGCTAGAAGAACCAATGACATGTCGGACAACATAGGATTCACTTGTAATCAATTATGTCTAGATCGAGTTAGTTTAGAGTCTAATTGAGTTGATTTAGAATATAATTAGTCTAACTCAATTAGGGGTCAACTAGGCCCAAGGTTTGGCTATGTTAGGCCAAGTGAAAGGCCCAAACAGTAACTCAACAAGTGGAACCGTCGTGGCACCATCTCCGAGACTATGTCAGGTAGTGGTACTATCAGTATGGGCGGTGGTATCACCCAGACAGTCTCCGAGATACTATCAAGCGGTGGTATTACCAGATTGGGTGGTGGTACCGTCAGACTGGGCAATGGTACCACCTAGTGTCAGTGTTGTAGGAGGTGGTACCATCCACCACAAGCGGTGGTACCGCCAGGACCCGGAAACCCAGGATGAGACATTTTTAGGCTCCAAGTTTGAATCCACTTGATACCTATAAATACCTCTCTCATCCTTAGTTAACATATACAAGAATTGAGAGTAAAAAAGAAGAAAAATGATGTTGTAATCTTGTGAGAACTCCTCTAAATGCTCTAAGTGTTAGTGCAGTTTAAGAGAGGAGTAAGTGGGGGTGTAAGGGTTGTCTCCTAAACCTATGAAAAGGAGAAGAAGGGTGTAAAAGGGTAGTTGATCTTCACCCATTGAAAGAAGATCGTTAGTGGATGCCGGTGGCCTTGATGGAAGAGGAATCGGGAGTAGATGTAGGTCATGACGATCGAATCACCATAAAATGGTTTGCATTTCTATTTTTCTGTTTATCTTTATTGCAAACTGCTTTACTTCCTCATTACATTTGCTGCACACCCTTTCATATAAATGTGTTTCAAGTTAACATCTTTTCCAAAATCGATTTTAATCAAACGAAAGTTTTTCAAAACCGACATTTTTATCCACTACACTAATTCACCCCCACCCCTCCTCTTAGTGCCGACTCGATCCTAACTGGTGCAATATATGATCTTCTTAGCCTGATGCCTGAATTCATGGACCGAACCCTTCTGTCAACATGTCGACCGATCCTTCAACCCGATGTTCAATCTTCTCACATGTTTGCTCTGGCCCAACGTATGATTCCTCCTGCTTTAATCGATTTGCCTTTTCTGATCGAAGCTAGTCCTGCATCACTTAAACGCACATTAGATGACAAACACATCAATTGATTTCATCATCAAAATCCAAGATTCAACAATCTCTCCCTTTTTTCTGATGACAACCAATTGATGACGGAGTTAACCTTAACTCTCCCTATCAATATGCCATATTGATAGAATCTTGAATTCAAGTTGAATTTAAGTCAGCGCAATATTTCATCATGAATATATGCAACACATTATATGCATATCATTACATTGCATGTATCATCATGGTATCAAAATATCAAAGTATATTACATCCTACCATGTATGATTCTCATATCATGATATCTTCTCTCCTTTTGTCATCAACAAAAAGGAGAAGTGCATCTAGCCAATTTTTTGAGATATAATTTCAAATCATTGCAACATAATCTCAAGCTTTATCTTCATGCAAGCTAGTAATTTTCTTTCTTCTCTTTTGAGAAGTGTAATTTTTTGCTTACTTTGCAAAGCGCAAGTTAGCAAAATTTTACTTCATGCAAGCTAGCAAATTTTTGAGATGTTCATGCATCATGAGTATTGCCTATCTTGAGATATGCAAGATAGCACTTTTGCTTCCTAGCAAGTTTTTCTCCCCCTTTGTTATTGTCAAAAATAAGGGAATAATACAATGTTGTAATTCTTTTCCCTTTACATCAATTTCCAAATCATGACAAAGGTAAACAACAAAGATGAAAAATTAAGTCATGAATGTCAAAAGACCATATATCATTTTTGACAAGTTTCTTATTTTGTACATAGAAAGTATGATCGGAAACAATCTTGATTCAAAAAGAAGACTCAAGTTACAATTCCAAGAATTCATAAGAAAAATCATAATTCATTTGACAAAAAGATTGTCGATTCATGCATTTGAATAAATATTTTTAAACCAACATCACTTCAACTTATCATGCATAATTTCAAAATGTAAAAATATGATACAAACATTTATTTTCAACACATTAATCATTATTTTCAACTCATTCAATTTGTCAAATCAACAAAGTCCCTTTCAAGAGATTCAAAATGAAATGAAGAGATTTATCGTTCTCTTGAAATGCTAGTGATTTCCTTTCTACTCTTAAGAAAATACCAAGTAGAATCATAGGAGAATAATTAATGAAAAATCTTGATTTATAATAAATCTTAATTTATAAATATCAAGGAATCAAGATCATGATTTGGATAAAAAATTATTTAAATTTAAATCATCAAAATCACTTTCAAGAGATTCAAAATAACATAAATAGATTTATTAATCTCTTATTCAAAATTCGATAAGATAGAGAAAAAAAATTTCAAGAAAAATGCTTTCCTCTTTATAGTCGTTTCAATTCATATGATTTATTTCATACAAGCATGCATTTGTCATTTATACCAAACAAAAACCAGCTTCATTGTTTAAAACTGAAAAAGTAACTTTCATTATGACAAAGATCAATAAGCCATAAATCACATAAATCATCATGCACAATTTTAAAATATAAACTCATTAAGCATGACTTCAAATCATCATTATATTATTTCATCAAACATGATTTTATTAAACATAAAGTGTTTTTAATTAAAATTGAAAAGCAATACGGAAATCATTAAGACACACATTATTACTTCTTAAAAACATACATAGGATTAATCTTATTAGGTGTACAAGTATTAGATTTAAATCTAAAATTTTGTTCATTTTTCATAAAGCATACAATTATCATAATCATTTTAAAAAAAAAGAAGCATGATATATTTTTTTATAATTTTTTACTTTTTACTAACTAATTTAAAAATAACTCATGAAAAAGCATCAAGTAATTTCAAAATAAAGTAAAGGAGTTTTGTTTGAGTTGTTTACCTCATTGTCGAGAGTCACCAAAGCGAAGTTCGCCACTTCGTATTCATCAGTTTGTTCCTCATCTTCGGATGCACTCATTTCGTCCCAAGTCACCTTGAATGTTTTCTTGTTCTTTGACAACCTTTTCTTTTTAAATTTATTTTTATTTTTAGTTTCATATTTTATAAATTTTATAAATTTACTTGTGAGGAGTTTTATGTCATCATCACTTAAGTTTTCGCTCAAGTGGTCTTCTTGAGTTCAAAGTGTCAAATCCTTCCTGCTCTTTAGAAGGTTGTTCCTATGTTCATCGAGTTTATCATGTGTCTTGCATGTCATTTCATAGGTCATTAATGACCCGATAAGTTCTTCAAGAGTAAGGTTATTTAGGTCATTTGCTTCTTGTATTACCGTTACTTTTGGATCTCAAATTTTAGAAAGAGATGGTAAAACTTTATTAATAAGTTTAAAATTCAAAAAATATTTGTCAAGAGCTTTTAAACTATTAGTGACATTCGTAAAACGGGTGTACATGTCAACAATAGTTTCGCTTGGCTTCATACGAAACAATTCAAAATCATGTATCAAAAGATTAACTTTAGAGTCTTTAACTCTACTAGTGCTTTCGTATGTGATTTCAAGTATGTGCCAAATCTCATAAGCCGTTTCACAAATAGAAACTCGATTGAATTCATTTTTGTCTAAGGCGCAAAATAGAGCATTCATAGCTTTAGCATTTAAAGAAAATATTTTCTTCTCTAGATCAATCTTTTTCATTCATTGGTCTAAAGGGTTTTTGAAAGCCATTTTCAATACTACTCCATAAATTTAAATCTAAAGAAAGTAAGAAAACTCTCATTCGAGTTTTTTAATATGTGTAGTGCGTCCCATTGAACATAGGAGGATGAATGATAGAGTGACCCTCTTGAAAGCCGAAAAGAGTCATTTCTCTTGGATATTAAACCAAATGAGAAAAGAATATGGTTATAATACCAACTATTATGATCGAGTCGACACTAAGAGGAGGGTGGGGGGGGGGGGGGGGGGTTTAAATTAGTACTGTGGAAAAATCACGTCGGTTCGAAAATCTTTCGTTCAATTAAAACTGATTTCAGAAAGATGTTAACTTAAAACATGTTTGTAAGAATTTGTAGCTAAAGTAATGAGGAAGTATAGCAGTTTGCAATAAATGTAAATAGCAAAGCAGAAATGCCAACCAGATTTTATAGTGGTTCGGTTGTAGTGACCTACATCCACTACCGATTCCTCTTCTGTCGAGGCCACCAGCATCCACTAACGATCTTCCTTCAATAAGCGAAGACCAACCATCTTCTTACAACCCTATTCTCCTTTTGAAAGACCCAGGAGAGAACCTTTATACCCCCACTTACTCCTATCTTAAACCACACTAACAATTAGAGTTTGAGAGGAGTTCACACAAGATTATAACAACATTTTCTTTATTTTTGTTGAATCTTGAATTTTGATGATGAAGTCAATTATAATTTGTTTGATCTAATCTGTATGTTGAGAAAAGTATGCAGGATTAACTATAAGGGTAGTAAGACTTAAAGCAGGTGTTGTGCCGGAGTCAAGATCGAGATCACGTTGGGAGTTCGAGAGTTCGTCGGAAGTCCGGACGTTCGTCAGAAGTTCTGCAGGAACCAACCGAGAAGTTCAAAAGCTTGCCATAGAAGCTCATCAAAACTCACCAAGAAGATCATCACAAAGTCCAGGAGCTTGTCGGGAGTCAACTGGAGCATTACCAAGAGTTCGTCGGATGTTCGCTGGAAGTACACCGGAAGCTTGTCGGAAGTGCGATTGACGTACCGGAACATGAATTGCAGTAATCATGTCTTAATTATTGTAGTTAGAGTGTAAATTAAGTTAGGATTGGGAGGTAATCCCACTAACTTAATTAAGGGCCAATTGGGCCCTAAGATGTGCTGGTTTGGGTCGGATTCAAGACCCAACCAGGACCTAGAATTTTCGGCCGACAATGGCACTGCTTGGGAGACTCGGTCTCTCAGGAATTCTGGGTGGTGGTACCGCCCCTGTTAGGCGGTAGTACCACCGATAGTTATTGCTGCTAGTGGTGGTATCACTCCTGTTAGGCGGTGGTACCGCTAGAGCTCGGTCTTTGAGCTTTGTCAAGCGATAGTACCGTCCAGACTGAGCCGTAGTACCATCCAGTGTCAGATGTCAAGCGGTAGTATCGCCCAATAATGGTGGTGATACCGCCAGGACCCCAAAAATCCAGGATGAGACACTTCTTAGCTCCATTTTTGAAAATCATTGGAGTCTATAAATACCCTACCCTTTTCTGCATGAAAGGGAACAAAAACTTGATATATTCTTGAGTTTTTGAAGTATTAAAAAGTTGTAAAAGTGCTAGAGTTCTCCTCCTCCCTTTCTAAGTGTTGAGATCATTCAAGAGAGGAGTGAAACTTGTAAGGGTTGTCTCTTAAACCCGGCAAAAGGAGAAAAGCTATAAAAGGTGGTTGGCCTTCGCCTATTGAAGGAAGGCCTCTAGTGGATGTCGGTGACCTCGTTGGAGGAGGAAGCTGAAAGTGGATGTAAGTCACGTTGACCGAACCACTCTATAACTCGATTTGTATTTACTTTGAGCAACTTTCTTTTATAGCAAACTGCCTCTCCTCCTTACTATGATTTAACTACGTCTACATACGCTTTCACGTAAACATCTTCCGAGATCGGCTTTAATCGTACGAAGACTTTACGAAACCCACACATTTCATTTGTGCAATTTACATTACTACAAATCACCATAGTCCTCTCTTGCACTTTCACGAAAGGTTTCAAGTTCAAATTCTTTCCGAAACGAATTGAATTAAAACCATTCTCGTTGGAATCAGTTTTAATCAAAATAAGTTTTTTTTTTTTAAATAGCAAAAGTTTTCAGCTGCCCTAATTCACCCCCTCTCTTAGTGCCGCTCTTGATCCTAACAATTGGTATTAGAGCAAGGTTCACTCTTGTTTGGTTTAAAACCTAAGAGAAATGTCATTTGTCGGCAACCAAGAGGGTCATTCAATTATACGTCCGCTCATGTTCAATGGGACGAATTACACATATTAGAAGACAAGAATGAGGATCTTCCTAATTTCAATAGATTTTGAGCTTTGCAATATTGTAGAAAATGGATTTCAAAAGTCATCTCTTCCAATGAACGATTGAAATAAGTTAGAGAAGAAGACTTTTGCTTTAAACGCAAAGGCTATGAATGCATTGTTTTATGCATTAGATAAAAACGAGTTTAATCGAGTGTCGATTTATAAAACGGCTTTTGATATTTGGCACACACTTGAAGTGACTCATAAAGGCACTAGTAGAGTGAAAGAGTGAAAAATTAACCTTTTAGTGCATTCTTATGAATTGTTTCGAATGAAACCAAGTGAGACCATTGGAGACATGTACACCCAATTTACAGATGTCGTCAATGGTCTAAAAGGACCTGGTAAAGGTTTCTCGGATTTTGAGCTCGTTAATAAAGTTTTAAGATCTCTTCCAAAGAGTTGGGACCCTAAAATCACGGCCATTCAAGAGGCCAAATATTTAAATAACTTTCCTCTTGAAGAATTAATTGGGTTACTAATGACCTATGAAATGACATGTAAAGCTCATGAAGAGCTTGAGGACACCCTTCCAAAGAATAGGAAGGATATGACACTGAGAACACAAGAAGACCACTTGAGAGAAAACTCAAGTGATGAGGACTTTGATGATGACTTGGTACTTTTAACAAGGAAATTCAAAAATTTTGTTAAAAGGAACAAATTTAAAAATGACACCAAAAATAAATTTGAACCCAAGAAAGATCAAGTAATTTACTACGAATATAAGATACCGGGACACTACAAGAGTGAATGTCCCCAAGCAAAGAAGAGGACACCAAAGAAGAAGGCACTCAAAGGAACATGGGACGACTCAAGCACATCCGAAGAAGAGGAGCCAACGAACACCGAGCAAGTTGCTTACTATACACTAATGGCCATTGGAGATAAGGTAACAAGTTCAATTGATATAAATTTATCATTTGATGAACTATTAAATGCTTTTGATGATTTATTTGATGAATGCAAATCAACTAGTAAAAAATATAAATTATTAAAAAAGGAGCATGATTCTCTTGTTAGTAATTTCGATAAATTAAAAATTGAGCATAATGATAGTTTACCTAAAATGTCATGATTTAGAAATACTTCAAAAGGAAAATATGCTACTTAAGAAAACCTTAGAGAAGTTTGAGGTTGTAGCAAATCCTTGAACATGATCCTTGCCAACAAGGGTCACATTCATGGAAAAGGCGGAATCGGATTTGTGAGTAGCTCTCACCATAATCCAACCACCTTTGTTAAAGGTCCTAACTTGCATGTTTCATCCCAAAAGAAATGTAACTTTTGTTACAAATTTGGGCATGTAGCTTATCATTGTCCATTTAAAAAGTGTAGTCCACATAAATTGATTTGGATTCCTAAAGGAACCATAAAGAACTCCATGCAAAATGATAAGTTAAGTCGATTGGTTTTTTTAGGCACCCAAGGTCAAATGGGTACTTAAAAATCATTTTCTTTTGTAGAAACATATACCATCACAAGCTAGGAGCAAGAGATGATTTCTTGCTTTTGGGTACTCAAGGTTTATGACCAGAGATCCAAAATAACTCATAAAGCTCACTAGCCAAAATAATAAAAACGGGATCATTAGAATTACAAAATGATACTTATATTCCATAAGTTCATGATGCAATCTTGTGTGATAAACACTTAATATTGATCTCTCAAATTTTGAAACTTGTGAACTCTTATGCATGAATTCCCCTTCTCACATCTTTCGGATTTCTAAATTTATCGGATACATTCCTTCCTTAATATTTTTTTTTTCGGATCGAATTCTATCGAACAAAATCATGAATCTATGTTCGGACCTTCTTTCGATCACTCACATGAATCATGATCTTATAGTGTGCGCAATGAGGCATATGCATTTTTCTATATGAGTTTTACGATGCTAGCGTATAAATTTAATATGATGAATCATGAACTTATTGTAAACATATAAGTTCTATATAATGTTTGGGTATGACATGCATTTTAGATGATCAATCATGAATGTACGAATCTTCTCCTTTTATGATGTGAAATTTTACATGACAATGTAAATAAGGTTGTGTGGTTCACAAACAAAAACTTCCTTCAAGTTGAAATCACTCACATCAGCCCCACACAACCTTATGAGCAGTGCTCACTTCCTGTAGGCAGTGGCACCGCCTAGCTGGCGGTAGCACCGCTAGCTGTCACGGGTGGCTGGCAGTAGCATCGCCCAGCCAACAGTGCCACCGCCCGTAACTTGCCCCCTTATAAAACTAAGCTAGGGCCAACAGTAGAACCGACCCCAACTTATTTTCCACTCTCCCAAACAACTCCAAACCCCCTTTAAACACCATTCTCTCCCTCTAGCTGCCCAAAAATCCCTACTTCCTTCTAGATCAAGGATCAATCCTACATCCTCTTGAAGATCAAAACTAAGGTATTCTCTAAAAGACATTGATTTTTCTTTTGTATTATCTACTCTTATTCATTATCTATCTTCATAATAGCAGTATTTATGGGTTCTAGAAGATCCTCTAGGGACAAAGGGAAGAGGAGATTAGAAGAAAATTATGACTCCCTACTTTTCGATTCTAATCAACATGCCCTAAAATTTGTATCCATAGAATCTAGACATGTTCATAAGGGAAAATATGTTGATTTAGATGAATAAGTGATTTGGAACATATTCAATGGTTTGCAAATCTAGACATTCTTCCAATTCTTCAAATAAGTGAACCTGTCTATCCTAGACTTGTTAGGTTATTTTACAATAATCTATATGTAGATAAAGAAGAAAGGGTATCTACCTATCTATTAGGACGTCATATATCCATTACGGATAGATCAATTTACGATATCATAGGAATCCCGGTAAAAGAAAGAGGTTGTTATTTTAGAGGACAATGGGATGATGAAACAGTTGAGACCACTTACGTTGATGCCTTAGGAACAATTTTTGGCAATCCTAACTTAATGATACTTCCAAAAAGCTGTAAACATTTACTACCATTAAGCACCAAAATACTTTATCACATCTTGATTAGTATTATTCTCCTAAAGCAATATCATCATGATGAAGTACGCCAAATGGAACTAGGTACCATGTATTGGATCATGAAGGGATATAACAATTGCTTTGGTTACCTAATCCAACAAAATATGATTGAAATATCTAAAAAGGACATGATACTTCCATATGGTGGCTTAATCACAAGAATACTCCATGCCTACGATATTGCCATTCCATCCGACGAAGAAGTTATAAAACTAGACAGATTCAGTATCATAAATAAAAATCTACTTCGACGGATGAGATGTACATTCAAAAATGGCATCTGGATTAGACTGCCTAGAAGGACCTATCCCCTCTAACCTGAATCAGAATCAGAAACACGAATATTTAGGGGTAATCAATCTCCTCCAACTAGTCCCTTTGAGGAATCACCTCTAGTAGAGCAAGCACCTCCGTCATCTATCGAAGACATAGGGATTCGGATGGATCATTTTGAACAATGACAAGATCGACTTGAACAATGCCAAGATCAAATTTTAACTGAGTTGCAGCAAATTCACTAACAGTTTGATACCTCATTTAGACATTTTAACTTTTCACCACCTGAATAAGCTGTGTATGTATTTTGAAAAAGTGGACACAATTCCTCTTTGTTATGTTGTAATACTATATTGTTTACCTTAATGTTGTAAACTTAAAATGCTACTTTGATGATCGCAATGCTATGCTTTTATGCTACTTACTTTGATAGTAAAGTTTTGCGCTAACTATTTTGATGGATAAATTCTTTGATATATTTAACTATTGGTATCTACAACTTGATGTATTTGTGGAGTTAGGAATGTTAATCTATCTGAATGCATGAATTTATTAAATTTCGCTTTTGGACTTTCTTGATTCTTTGATCAATCACTTAAATTTTGTACTACGAATTTTACATAATGATAAGATTGTGTGCCTCAATATCATGTTTACTTTCGTGATTATGATTAAATATTAAGAAGTTTTAATCATATATCGGATTCTTAATCTTTGAGTACTACAGAGCACTAATGATTTTGCCTTATGTAAGTAGTGATGAAAAGCTATGACAAAACACTTTATAAATGCATGAATTTGATGTATATTTTCTTAATAGACTATCTTTAACTTAATGTATTTCTTGAATGGAGCTTTCATGAGTCTATGTCATATCAAGTTTATTTTTTATACATAGAAGTCATTGTCAAATGCATCTCTCATGGATTTATCTCTTGTGAATTTTTAATTGAGAAATGGATTTGATATGATAATTCTTTCACATGAACTCTTTCTTAATTAAGGAAGAATTTTTTTTTTAGATGAACACTTGCAAGGATTTAATTTCATATGAATATCTTGATCCTTGTGAAAAATGAAGCATGATTTAATGAAACTCTTTTATCGTTGTTAACTTCATTCAAAGTTGGTTCTCAATAGTTTTTCCTCCTTACTTTCCTCCTTCATACGAAGTTTTAATGAAAAATAAAAAGGGAGAAGATGATGGAAGTCATCTCGTTAAATATGTATAACTTTTAATGTGAGAACTTTAGAATGATATCATGTCATGAATGCTTGAAATATGATTTGTATGAATTTCTTTACAATTTGAAATATGACATGAATTTTTACCACACTTGCATTTATTGTTGAATCGTTCTCCTTTTTGTTGATGACAAAGGGGGAGAAATAATACCAAAATGTGGTAAATTGATGATAAATATATGTAATTTTACACTTGAAATATTTGCATTATGATAAGATATCTAGACCTTAACTTGCAATTTTACAAATTGATATCTTGCCATAGAATGAATTGCTATGTTTGTCACCCTTCAATATTTGAAATATCAGACTTGAAAATGGATGTCAGGCCTTGACATCATTTTGAAAAAGTTAGATCATGATAGGAATCATGATGAGTATTGATAAGTTTAAATGAACTTAACTTATCAATATGTCTCTTGAATTCAAATGTTTTGAATTCAAGAATGACTTTTCTCAAGTATAGCATATAGATAAGGGGAGTTAAGGTTAACTCCGTCATCAATTGATTATCATCATAAAAAAGGGAGAGATTGTTGAATCTCGGATTTTGATGATGAAGTCAATTATAATTTATTTGATCTAATCTGTATGTTGAGAAAAGTGTGTAAGATTAACTACGATGGCAATAAGACTTGAAGCAAGTGTTTTGTTGGAGTCAAGATCGAGATCACATTGGGAGTTCGAGAATTCGTCGGAAGTCCGGACATTCATCGGAAGTTCTATGGGAACCAACCGAGAAGTCCAGAAGCTTGCCATAGAAGCTCGTCAGAACTCGCCAAGAAGATCGTCGCAAAGTCGATGAGCTTGCCGGGAGTCCGCCGGAGCATTGTCGAGAGTTCATCGGATGTTCACCGAAAGTACGCCGGAAGCTCGCCGGAAGTGCGATTGACGCACCGAAACATAAATCACAGTAATCATGTCTTAATTATCCTAGTTAGAGTGTAAATTAAGTTAATATTGGGAGGTAATCCCATAACTTAATTAGGGGCTAATTGGGCCCTAATATGGGCTGGTTTGGGCCAGATTCAAGGCCCAACTAGGACCCAGAATTTTCGACTGACGGTGGCATCGCTTGGGAGACTCGGTCTCCCAGGAATTCTGGGCAGTGGTACCGCCCCTATTAGGCGGTAGTACCACTGGTAGTTATTACTGCCAGTGGTGGTACCGCCCCTGTCAGGCGGTGATACCGCTAGAGCTCGGTCTTAGAGCTCTATCAGGCAATAGTACTACCTAGTAATGACGGTGGTACCGCCAGGACCCCGGAAATCCGAGATGAGACACTTTTTGGCTCCATTTTTGAAAGCCATTGGGGTCTATAAATACCCCACCCTTTTCTGCATGAAATGGAATGAAAACTTGATATATTCTTGAGTCTTTGAAGTGTTAAAGAGTTGTAAACGTACTAGAGTTCTCCTCCTCCCTTTCTAAATGTTGAGATCATTCAAGAGAGGAGTGAAACTTATAAGGGTTGTCTCCTAAACCTGACAAAAGGAGAAAAGCTATAAAAGGTGGTTGGCCTTCGCCTATTGAAGGAAGGCCTCTAGTAGACACCAGTGACCTCGTCGGAGGAGGAAGCCGAAAGTGGATGTAGGTCACGTTGATCGTACCACTCTAAAACTCAGTTTGCATTTACTTTGAGCAACTTTCTTTTATAGAAAACTACCTCTCCTCCTTATTGTGCTTTAACTACATCTATATACACTTTCATGTAAACATCTTCCGAGATCGGCTTTAATCGTACGAAGACTTTACGAAACCGACGCTTTTCATTTGTGCAATTTACGTTACTACAAATCGCCTTTGTCTTCTCTTGCACTTTCACGAAAGGTTTCAAGTTCAAATTCTTTCTGAAACAAATTGAATTAAAACCATTCTCGTTGGAATCGGTTTTAATCAAAATAAGTCTTTTTTTTTTAATAGCAAAAGTTTTTTGCTGCACTAATTCACCCCCTCTCTTAGTGCTGCTCTTGATCCTAACAATATTTGCTCTCAATTCTTATGTAAGTTAACCAGGGATAAGAGGGGTATTTATAGGCCTCAATTGGGTTCAAACTTGGAGCTTAAAAGTATCTTATCCCAGGTTTCCTGGGTCCTGGGTGGTACCACCACTTGCAGCACTAACACTGGGCGGTATCACCGCCCAGTTTGGCGGTACCATCGCTTGACACCCTACCATTGGATGGTGCCACCACTTGATAGTCTCTCTGAGACTATGTTTGGGCGGTACCACTGCCCAATATGGCGGTACCACCACCTGACATAGTCTAAGAGACTGTGCCATTTGTTGGGTCATTGTTTGGGCTTTTCACTTGGCCCAACACAATCCAAACTTGGGCCCAGTTTGTCCCTAACTAAGTTGGTCTAATTATATTCTAAACTAACTCAATTAGACTCTAAACTAACTTGATCTATATATAATCGATTACAAGTGAATCCTATGTTGTCCGACATGTCATTGGTTTTTCCGACGCTTCGTCCGATCCTTCGGCGTATCGTCCTCTCCTTCGGCGTATTGCCCAATCAGCATGTTATCTTCTCGCAACATCTGATCTACTTGGCGCAATGTTAGATCTTCTTGGCCCGATGCCCAAATTCATAGACCAAAGCCTTCTACCAAAATGTTGATCGATCCTTCGGCTCGACGTCCAATCTTCTAACATGTTTGCTCCGGCCTAACGTATGATTCCTCCTGCTTTAATCGATTTTCCTTTTGTGATTGAGGCTAGTCATGCATCACTTAAATGCACATTAGATGACAAACACATCAATTGATTTCATCATCAAATTCTGAGATTCAACAAAAGTGTTAAAAAAGTGCTAAGTGTCCTCCTCCTCCTTCTTTAGCTTTGTGATCAATCTAAGAGAGTTGTGAGGCTTATAAAATGTTATCTCCTAAACCTGTAAAAAGGAAAAAGAGTTGTAAGAGGGTGGTTGGTCTTTGTCCATTGAAGGAAGATCGTTAGTGGATACTGGTGGCCTCAACTGAGGAGGAATCAGAAGTGGATGTAGGTCATGACGATCGAATCACTATAAATCCAGTGTGCTTTCTTTCTATGTTATTTATTTCATGCTTTTCATTCTCATCACTCACTGATTTACTCTCTCACTACCCTCAATCACTTATGAATGTTTAAACGATTTTTCGAATACAAGCTTTATCGAACGAATCTTTGAATCAACGTCGTTTTTATCGAAAGCACTAATTCACCCCTCCTTTTAGTGCCGACTTGATCCTAACAGTTGGTATCAGAGCAAGGTTACTCCCTATTTAGTTTAAAACTCAAGAAAGATAACTTTTACCGACAATTAAGAGGGTTTTTATATCATTTATCCTCCTATGTTCAATGAGATGGACTACATGTATTGGAAAACTAGAATGAGAATTTTCTTGCTTTCTATGGATTTCGAATTGTGGAATATTATTGAAAGCGATTTTGAGAAGTCTTCCAAACTAATGAATGGATGGAATGATTTAGAAAAGAAGACTTTCTCTTTAAATGCTAAAGCGATGAACGATTTATTTTGTACTCTTGATAAGAACAAATTTAATCTAGTTTCTATATGTGAAACTGCACATAAGGTTTGGTACACACGAAGGCACAAGTAGGGTTAAAGAGTCAAAAATTAATTTTTTAGTTTATAGCTATGAGTTGTTTCATATAAAACCAAGCGAGACTATTTAAGACATGTACAACTGTTTTACAGATGTTGTCAATGGTCTAAAAGCACTTAGTAAAAGTTTTTTCTAATTTTAAACTTGTTAACAAGATATTAAGATCCTTTCTAAAAGGTTGAGATTCTAAAGTAATGGCAATACAAGAAGCAAAGGATCTAAATAACTTTTTGCTTGAAGAACTTATCGGATCCTTGATGACGTATAAAATGACGTGCATAGCACATGATGAACTTGAGAATAACCTTCTAAAGAATAAGAAGGATATGACATATAGAACCAAAGAAGGCCACTTGGGTGAAAATTCAAGTGATGACGATGATGATAATGATGACTTAGCACTCCTTACAAGAAAGTTTAAAAAATTCTTAAAAAAGGAACAAAATAAAATAAGACTTTAAGAACAAAAGTGAACTAAAAAATGATCAAATAATATGCTATGAATGCAAGAAGCTATGGTACTTCAAAAATAAATGTCCCCAAGTAAAGAAGAAGCCATCAAAGAAAAAGGTGTTCAAAACAACTTAGGACGATTTGAGTGCATTCGAAGACGAGGAGCCAATCAACGAAGACGAAGTTACAAATTATGCTCTAATGGTGCTCAATGATAAGGTAAGTGATTCAATCAAATCTCATTTAGCTTATGATAATTTACTTACTGCTTTCAATGATCTATATGATGAATGTAAGCTAGTTGGTAAAAATACAAGTTATTAAAAAAGGAGCATGCTTCTCTTGTTAGTAAATTTGATAAACTAAAAAATGAGCATGATGATAGTATGCTTGCTTCTTGCACTAAGTGTGATGAGATAGATTCACTTAGAAAAGAAAATATCTTACTACAAGAAATATTAGAAAATTTTAATATAGGTAATCAATCTCTAAACATGATCCTTGCTAATAAGGGTCATGTTCATATAAAGGAAGGAATTGGCTTTGTGAGTAATACTTAACAAAAGCCAACCATCTTCATTAAAGGACCTACATTACATGTCTCACATAGAGAAAAATATAATTTTTATGAAAAATATGATCATTTTGCCTACAAATGTCTATTTAAAAGGTATAGTCTACACAAATTAGTTTGGGTTCCCAAAAGAACCATAAATCACTCAATGATAGATAGATCTATTTACAAGGGACCGAAGGTTAAATGGGTACCTAAAAGAAAAACTCCTTTCTTGTAGATATGTCTATAATAGCAAGCTAGGAGTAAGACATGGTATCATGATAGTGGATGCTCAAGGCATATGACCAGAGATCCAACACATTTCTCTAAGCTCACTAGCCAAGATAATGGATTTGTCACCTTCGGAGACAACAACAAAGGAAAAATTATTGGTAAAGGAAATATAGGTAACAAATAAAACCTTTTAATTGAAGATGTGTTATTAGTATATGATTTAAAACATAATCTACTAAGCATTAGTTAATTGTGTGATAAAGGATATATCATCAAATTTTAATCTAATACTCGTATAATTGAAATACCATACAAAAATAGATCTATGATTGCTTTAAAAAATAATAATGTATATATTATTGATATTGATGATTTTTACGATGAAACATGTTTTTCGGCTTTAGACAATGATGCATGACTTTAGCATAAGAGATTAGGTTATGCTATCATGAAACTAATCTCTCAAATTTTAACTAGAGAACTTGTAAGAGGAATGCCTAGCATCAAGTTTGTCAAAGACAAAGTTTATGATGCATGTCAATTAGGAAAATAAATAAAAAGTAATTTCAAATCAAAGAATCAAATAAGCACCTTTAGACTACTACAATTGATCCTTATGGATTTATTTAGACCAATTGATACAACAAGCCTAGAGATAGTAAATATGCCTTTGTAATTATTAATGATTATAGTAGATATATTTGGACATACTTCTTGGCACATAAAAGTGATTACTTGAAATGCTTTTCAAAATTTTATAAATTAATTCAAAATGAAAAGGGTTTTATGATTGCCTCTATTTGAAGTGATCATGGTGGTGAATTTTAAAACCATGATTTTAAAAACTTTTATGATTCAAATGTGTATAACCATAACTTCTCCACTCCAAGAAACCCTTAACAAAATGGAGTTGTTGAGAGATAAAATAGAAGTTTTAAATAAATGACAAGAACCATGCTTAATGAGCATAACCTACCCAAGCATTTTTGGGCTAAAGCCGTTAACACGACATGCTATGTCATGAATATGGTTCTTATAAGACTATTACTTTCCAAAACTCCCTATGAATTGTGGAATAACAAAAGACCCAATATTTCATATTTCAAAGTTTTCGATTGTAAATGTTTTGTTTTAAATGAAAAAGATGCCTTAAGAAAATTTGATGTAAAATCCGATGAAAGCATTTTTCTTGGTTATTCCTCTATGTCTAAAGCTTTTTGTATCTTTAATAAAAGAACTTTGATTATAGAGGAATCTAGTCATGTAGTGTTTAATAAGCTTCCCGAATTTAAGAAAAATAATTTTGATAATGATCTTAATTTTGATATTTTAAATTTAAATAAAAACTTTCCTCTCCCAAGCAACTTGGATGTATGTTCTTTCAAAGAATCCTTACCTAAGGATTAAAAGTATGTAGATGCTCATCATAAGGAGCTAATTATTGGAGATATATCAAAGGTGTTCAAACTCGCTCTTAATTTAAGAATTTTTGTGCTAATGCAATCTTCTTATCTCAAATTAAACCAAAATGCATTGATGAAGCCCTGAAAGATGATTCATGAGTCTTTGGAATACATGAGAAATTAAATTAATTTAAGAGAAATGAGGTATGGAAGCTTGTTTCTACACCTGATGATCATTTAGTAATTGGTACTAAATGGGTCTTTAGAAATAAGCAAGATGAACTTGGTATTGTGGTTAGAAATAAGACTAGATTAGTGGTCAAAGGTTTCAACTAAGAAAAATGTATCGATTATGAAGAAACCTACGCTCTTATGGCTAGATTTGAAGCCATAAGGATTCTCTTTGCCTATGCTAGTTGTAATAATTTTAAGTTATTTCAAATGGATGTTAAGAGTGCTTTTCTTAATGGCTTTATTTCAAAAGAAGTTTATGTTGAACAACCACCCCGATTTGAAAATATAATTTTTTCGAATCATGTTTTTAAGTTGTTTAAGGCTCTTTATGGTTTGAAACAAGCCCTAAGGGTTTGGTATGAAAGATTAATTCTTTTCTAATTAAGAATAATTTTATAAAAGGCATGTTTGATACTATATTATTTATTAAATATTTTAAAAATAATTTTCTCATTGTTCAAATTTGTGTTGATGATATCATTTTTGGATCTTCAAATGAGTCTTTATGTGAATCTTTTGCCAATAGTATGAGCCATGAATTCGAAATGAGTTTGATGTGGGAATTAACTTTTTTCTTAGGTTTACAAATCAAACAACTTAGTGATGAAACTTTTGTTAGTCAAACTAAGTATGCGTTAGATCTATTAAAATGATTTAATATGGATAGTATTAAGGCTATAAATACACCAATGAGCGCTTCTACAAAATTAGATATGGACTTTAATGGAGAATGTTTTGATCAATAGACTTATAGGGGTATAAGAGGTAGTTTATTATACTTTACCACAACTAAACTTGATATTATGCTTAGTGTTGGATTATGTGCTAGATTTCAGTCAAATCCAAAGCTATCTCACTTAAAAGCTGTTAAAAGAATTTTTAGATACCTAAAAGGAACTCCTAATCTAGAATTATGGTATCCAAAAACTAAAAGTCTTGAATTGATTGCTTATGCCGATGCTAATTTTGCTGGCTATTAAATAGATAGAAAAAGCACATATGGAATATGTCAATTCTTAGGTCATGCACTTGTCACTTAGTCTTCCAAGAAATAAAACTTGGTTACATTATCTACAATCGAGGCTGAGTATATAGTAATAGGTGCATGTTGTACATAAGTTATATGAATAAAAAACACTTTAGAAGATTATGGAATTCACTTGAAAAATATACCTATAAAATGTGATAACACTAGTGCAATATGTTTAATAAAAAATCTCATTCAATACTCTAGAACTAAACATATTGACATTAGGCATCATTTTATTAGAGATCATGTTAATAACCATGATATATCTCTAGAATTTATTAATACAAAATAGAGAAACCTTTAAATAAGGAATAATTTGATTTTATTATAAGAGAATTAGGCATGTTAAATCTTTTGAATGCATGAATTCTTTTATACATTTTTTGGATTTCTCTTTTTTTTCGTAACTTGAGATTTCTTTTTAAATCAAGATCGTTTCCTTCATTCCTTCTTCTTGCAATTCACTAAAGAAGAGTTTGTATTCATAGAATTTTAGTATACTTGATCTTTTATGTGATAATCAATTCCTATGAATCCTTCTTCCTTCTATTTACAAGAATAGGGATTTGATTCATAAATTTCTAGTATACACATTTTGATCTTTTATGATGAATCCTTTCTCTTTGTGAAAGTATAAGCTTGATTCAATGAAACTTATTTTTTCATGGATTCGATTTGGTTCAATTTCTTTCATGGATTTAGTTCTTATAACTTGATTTTTCTTGTGATGAATGAATTCCTCCCTCCTCCTCCTTCTTCTTCTTCTTCTTCTACTTCTTTTTATTTTTATGATAAAAGAAGAAAGAAACTTGCACATCTCAAGAAGAACTAGAAAGTGCTTGTACATCTGAAGCAAAAATGCTAACTTACCCATTTCAAGAAGCAAAAGTAGTTATCATGCAAAGATTTTTTGCTTAACTTCTCATTTTACAAATTTGCTAGATTGCATAAATGGGTGTAAAATTTATTGCATAGTTTAAAATACTTACATAAATTATTAAATGATTCTCCTTTTTGTTGATGACAAAGGGGAAGATATGATGAATGTTTGGAATCATAATGTTGTATTTGGTATCATGCATGAAGTGATAAATGATTAAAAAAATAATTTAGAATCATGAATGTTATGCCCAAAATAATGTTAATTTTGGTATCATGTATGAAGTGATGAATGCTTTATCATGTTGGTTATGCCGAAAGTAATGTTGATTTGTTATGAAGTGATGAAATTGTGCATGTTATACTTTGATGACTTGAAACTTTGATGATGCACAATGTATGAAATTTTGATATATTGCATTTGATCACTATGATCGAAATTATTTCACTTGAATTCAATGGTTATGATTCCTTTTGAATTCAAGTTTGCCTTATCCCAATATGGCATATAAATAGGGAGAGTTAAGGTTAACTCCGACATCAATTGGTTATCATCATAAAAAAGGGGGAGATTGTTGAATCTCAGATTTTGATAATGAAATCAATTAATGAATTAATAATCTAATCCATGTATTGAGATAAGTGATGTAGGACTAACTATGATTATGAGAAAGGCAAAACAATTAATGAAGAATCGAAGTTGGGCCAGAGTCAATAATCGAGCATCGGGCCAAATGAATCGGGGATACACCGAAGGATCGGACGATGTAGTGAAAGCTCACTAGGAGTTCACCAAAAGCTCACTCGAAGTTCACCGGGAGTTCACCGAAAGCTTGCTGGATGATCATCGGGAGTTTGCTAGAAGTTCACTAAGAGTCCGGTTGAACAATTGACATACCAGACAACTTAGATTACGTGTATCGTAATTATTTTTACCCTTAACTATCATAGTTAGGACTTTAATTTGAGTTAGTTTTGGAAAAAATTCTACTAACTCAATTATAGGCTAATTGGGCCTTTAATAGGGTTGAATTGGACCGGTTGGATGGCTCATTCAACCACTTGGAGCCACGTCAAGCGGTGGCGCCGCCCAGACTAGGCGATGGTACTACTTGAAGCTCATCCTCCTAGGTTGTTTGGGCAGTGGTACTATCGACAATTAATGCTTCCAAGCGATGGTACCACCTTGTCAGGTAATGGTACTGCCAGAGCTCGATTTTTAAGGCTCTATCAAGCGGTCGTATTGCCCAGACTAGGTGATGGTACCGCCTAGTATTGGTGGTGGTATCGTAAGTATCCCAGTAACCGAGGATGAGACACTTTTTGGCTCCATTTTTTGAAGCCATTGGGGCTTATAAATACCCCACTCTTTCCTCATAAAAGAGTACAAAAAGTGTGAACAAAAGTATAAGATTTTGGTTGTAAAAGTGTTGAAAAAGTGCTAACTGTCATCCTCTTCCTTCTTTAGCTTTGTGATCAATCTAAGAGAGGTATGAGGCTTGTAAAATGTTATCTCTTAAACCTATAAAAATGAGAAAGAGTTGTAAGAGGATGGTTGGTCTTCACCCATTGAAGGAAGATCATTAGTGGATGCCAGTGGCCGCAACGGAGGAGGAATCAAAAGTGGATGTCGGTCACGACAACCGAACCACTATAAATCCAGTGTGCTTTCTTTATGTGTCATTTATTTTATGTTTTTCATTCTCATCACTCACTGATTTACTTTCTCACTACCCTCAATCACTTATGAATGTTTAAATATTTTTTTGGATACAAGCTTTATCGAATAAATCTTTGAATCGACGTTGTTTTTATCAAAAGCACTAATTCAACCCCCTCTTAGTGCCGACTTGATCCTAACAAAGTTATCCTTTAAAAGTTAAATAATCTTATTTCTATCAAGTAATTCTATATCTACTTGATTAACTTTAGAAGAACCAGGTATATATTTTGTAATTGTATGTGAGGTTCGACCATAAACTACTTCAAAGGGAGTCATTTTAATACAAGAATGGTAAGAGGTATTATACCACCACTCAGCCCAAGAAAGTCATTTAATCCATTCCTTCAGCTTGTCACTAGTAAAGTATTTGAGGTAATTTTCTAAGCACCTGTTTATCACTTCATTTTGTCCATTTGTTTATGAATGATAAGCAATGCTCATATTCAACTAAGTACCATGTAAACGGAAAAGCTATATCCAAAAGGAACTAGTAAAAACTGCTAGTCATAGGTGCCTTGTAAGCCAATCACGTGAGTGATGGCACATGTGACATTATACACATTTTTTTTGCTTATTATATTATAACATTTTACCACTTTATATTATTTATTGTATATATGCATATATATTGTAATGTCCATGGATTTGTACAATAGGAATAAGATCGTGATGAGATCACGATAATGAGACTGATTCACCTTTAAACACAGATTATAAATAATCTTGATCAAAGGTTACTCGAAAGGGACAATGAGATAACTGAATATATTGGTGTGCTATATACCCATCCATATGATGGAGGCAGCTGGTCTCATAGCTGCTCATGTGGGGACACTAGGGCTATAGTGTAGGTGCTCATTGGAGAATGAGTTCACTAATTGATCCGCTCACGGAATGTTGGATGGTTAATAATATGTCATTGTTAGACAACGATTCTATTATCCCAATGGTATACCTAGTCCTTAAACTTGAGATACCAAGGATGTCCTATATGAGTACTCTACTCTTTGATACCAGACTTATAGGCTTGGAAGTTTCAAATCTAGCACAACCGATTATTGGGAGTGGCAACAAACCTTACGAGGACTATTGAGTATCGATAGAGGATCATCCACTCTCGGTATCATGAGAAGAATATCCCATGTGTTCTTGCTCAAACAAATCTCTAGCTAGGGTCATTCAGATTGAGAGATAAAGAGTTCTTTGGACGAATCCAATTAGAGCGAGATTCGAGTAGAAACTGTATGGGCCTAATAGTACCATGTCTGATATATGATCTCTGAGGTATTAGATGGATGAGAGACTATAGGTACATGATAATTGAGGACAGATAGGTCCAAAGGATTGGATTCCCTTGTATCATATGGGGTTACGACATAGTGGCCTAGTATATCCGCAAACGATGAGTCAAATGAATTATTATGGAGGTAATAATTCACTAAACCAGAAGGAGTTTTGATAGGTATGGCTCACAGCCAGCTCGATATTGGACCTAAAGGGTCATATATATATGGTAGGCATTACGACAAGTAGAGGTTCATATATGAGATATCTCTAGAGCCCCTTTCTTATTGGATAACCAATAAGCCCATGAATTATTGGATCCTATGGAAGAGATCTAATAAGAGCTAATAAGAGATTATTGGATAGAGATCCACTAATCTAAGAGACTTGGGTAGTTGGATGGAGATCCAATACCTAATAAGGTAGGGTCCATTAGGGCTAAGTTGGTAGGGGGCCTATATAAATAGGAGGGAACTAAACACCCATAAGCTAGAGGTTTCTTAGTTGCCACCTCCTATTCTCCTCTCTCGTTCTCCTCCTCAGGTAGCAGGCGTGGAGATTTGGACAGTGATTCAATGAGCATTGTCGTAGCCCTATTGTGTGGATCACCGTTGGAGATGAGGATGCTTGATCTCCTTCATCCTCTTCTATAGATCTACAGGGATTCAAGGATATCCTCGATAATACAACTATCTCACGCGTGATTTTTAATTTTATGGATTTTGAGCACTAATCTTCGTAGAACGATAAACACCTTTTTGGGAAATTTGGGTTTTTTCTTTTTTATTCTTCTACTGCGCATGTGATGTCACCCATAGATTTTCCTATAGTGGTATCAGAGCTAAGTTGTTCGTGCGAAAGATTGATTTTGAACTACATGCATTATGTTTTAAGAAGACTTTTGATGTCAAAATCATTGACATAAAAGATGAGAAAGGGTAGCAACTATTGTTGGCCTTGTAGAAGTGGCCAAACACTACTTGCAGCGTTGCCCGTCTACGTGTCGATGGCTTGTTGCTGGCGGCTTACTGTAAGCAGGCTGCCCGCAGTAAGCAGGCCACTTGCAGTGGTGCCTGCAATGGCAGGTGACGCCTACGGGCCACCTTCCCGTAAAGATGGGCAGTGCTTGGGTGCGGCGCCTACGAGCGACTTGCCCGCAATTGTGAGCAACACTTGCCCGAAAAAGGGGCATCGCTAAAGGGTGAGCCGCCTACGGGTTGTAGCGCTTACTCGCGGGTGACCTGGCCATAGGGGCTCTCACTTGCAGTGGCGCCCGCCTACGGGGGGCGACGCCTCCTCCCCGCGCAGTGGCCGATGCTGGCAGGGTTGCAACAACCACAATGCAACTATAGGGAAGGGTGTTAGGATCGGAGCGGCACTAAGAGGGGGGGGGTGAATTAGTGCAGCGGATTAAAACGTTGGTTTCGACAAATCTTTCGTACGATAAGAACGGAACTTGAAAAGCTTAACTTGATAGCGTATTCTTAAAGTTGCTCAGCAAAGGTAATAAGGAACTAAAGCATGTAAGAAGGTTTGCAATAATGTAAATAGTAATAATGAAATGCAAACCAGAGATCACGCCGATTTTAGAGTGGTTCGGTCAAATGACCTACATCCACTTGCGAGGCCCCTCTTCGATGAGGCTCCCACCTTCCACTAGCAAATCTCTTGAAATGGAAGGGCAAATACCTCTCTTACAACCTTTTACAAGCAGTTCAACCTCTTACAAATTTTCAGCAAGAAAGAAGGAGGAGAACTCTCTAGCAAATTGAAAACAAGAAAGGCAAAGACTCTTCTAAGACTTTTCTCTCAATCACTTGCTGCTCAAAGAGTTGTTATCTCAGTTGAGATTTGAGGGGTATTTATAGGCCTCAAGAGGATTCAAATTTGAGCTCCAAAATTTTGAATTCTCTTATGTTCCCGATTCTGGCGGTGCCACCGCCCAGCACTCAGGTGCTGGACGGTGCAACCGGCTAGCCCAGGAGGTGTCACCGCCCAGCTCTCGGGTCCTGGGCGGTGCCACCGCCTAGGCCAATTCAGCTCACTGGTTGGGCTCCAAACTTGGCCCAAACTAGTCCGAACTCGGGCCTAGTTGGCCCCTACTTGGGTTATAGGATTAATACCTAATCCTAATCCTAATTAACATGCTAAATATGAATTTAAAGACATTTTCTAAGCTATTACAAAGTCCGTAAGTCAAGACTTCTTCCAGCGAGCTTCCGGCGAACTTCCGACGGTCTTCCGATAAACTCTCGGAAACCATTCTGCGGACTCCCGGCAAGCTCCTAAACTTCACGATTTGATCTTAGCGAGTTCCGATGAACTTCTTTGGCAAGCTCCGATCTTTCTCGGCGAGCTCCGCGAACTTCCAACGAACCTTCCAGCGAGCTTCCGAAAAACCCTTCGGCAAGCTCCCTACTCATTCTTGGCTAGTTCCGACAGCATTCCCGACGAACCTTCGGACTTCCGTCAAACTCTTGAACTCGCAATGAATCCTTCGTGCTTGACTCCGACACTTTGTTTTGCTTTATGTCTTCGTCGTTATCGTAGTTAATCCTGCACACACAAGCAAAAACTCTACTCCGATCTAGACAATTATTATAAAGCGAATTGACATTCTGTTGCCCGGCACGTCATTGGTTGGCACTTCGTCTGATTCTTCGGCGCATCGTCCTCTCTTGCGGCTTGTTGCCCAATCGGCGGTTGACCTTCGCAACGCCGATATCCTTGGCGCAATTCTGCTCTTGGCCCGATGCCCGACGTCCGAAGCCTTCTGCCATCCAATATCCTAACGTGATCTCCTCCGGCGCAACATCAATTCCTCCTGCGTCAACTGTCTAAACCTGATCGAGTAGACTTGCATCGCTCAAAATGCAGTTTAAATCATAAACACAGATCAAGTGGTTTCATCATCAAAATACGAGATTCAACAAAGGAGATAGGGTTTTTTTTGGGCAAATGATAGTTTTACCCCTCGGAATTTCAGAAATTTTAAATTCTGTCTTTTTGTCCAAATTATGAAAATATCCCTCATAATTTAGAAAATTTCCTACATGTCCCTAATTTTAGAAAAAAATTAGTTAATTAAAAGGTTTAATTAACTATTATTATTATCTAGTAGTCCTATGTAATGATGATGTGTACATCTGATGTATAATGTGGACGGATGAACATGTATCGTATGATGTGTGCACATGTGATGTAATTATTATTATTATTGATGTTATGATCAAGAGCACTAAGAGGGGGGGTGAATTAGTGCAGCGGAAATCTTTCGACGATAAAAACGTTCGAACGATAAAAACGATTTCGGTGTGAAAGCCGATTTTAAGATTACTTTAACTTAAGATCAAGCGAGATGACGTTAAAGTCAATCTATGAAGGCAGTTTGCAGTTATGATGAAAACCAAAATATGAGCGCAAACTGAAATATGACGTTCGTACGAAGAAACTGATTTACGTCTAAATGATGATTCGTAAATCACTTGATTTGGCGAGATGTAACTTAAGCAAGGATATTAAGGTAGTTTGCAGTTAAGAGAGAAATTAAAACGTAAACGCAAACTGAAATATGATGATCGTACGAAAAAACAGATTTACGTCTAAACGTTGATTCGGAAAGTGCAAAGCTGAAACCCGATCGTATATGCGCAAAAAGCAGTAAGCTTTAGAGGAGGTTTACAGTAAAGATAAAATGCTCAAAGTAAATGCAAACCGAGATTTAGAGTGGTTCGGTCAATCTTGACCTACTCCACTTTTGGCTTCCTCCACCAACGAGGTCACCGACGTCAACTAGAGGCCTTCCTTCAATAGGCGAGGCCAACCACCCTTTTACAGTTTCACTCCTTTTGACGGGCTTAGGAGACAACCCTTACAGAATTTTCTCTCTTCTCTTTACAGCTCAGAACTTGGAAGAAAAGAGGGAGAAGGACTTTTGGCCTTTACAACAATTTTGAGTTCTAAAAATCACAGAACAAGATCAAGATTTCGGAGTGTATTCTGTGCCCTTTCAGTGCTGAATGGGTGGAGTATTTATAGGCCCCAACCCAGTTCAAATTTGGAGCTCAAAACTGTCAATTCCTGAAATTCCGGGATCAGGCAGTTGCACCTCCTGATTGGAGCGGTTGCACCGCTTGGCAGAGCTCGAAGACTGAGCCTCTGGGCGGTGACACCTCCTGTCAGGGGCGATTGCACCTCCTGCCATAGCTCGAAGACCGAGCACAGGCGGTGCAACCTCCTGACTGAGGCGGTTGCACCGCTCAGCCAGTGCTCGAAGATCGAGCCCAAGCGGTGCCACCTCCTGTTAGGGGAGGTTGCACCGCCCAGTCTCGCTCGGAGACTAAGCCCATGCGGTGCCACCGCTTGGCTAGAGCGGTTGCACCTCCCAGTCTCGCTCGGAGACTGAGCCCAGACGGTGCAACCTCCTGCCTTGGGCGGTTCAACCGCCTGGCAGAAATCAGGGTCCGAATGGGTTGATCCATTCGGCCCAATTTGGGTTTTTCAGGGGCCCAATTGCCCCAAGATTAAGTTAATGGGATCACCTCCCATTTCTAACTTAATCATTGTGCTAACTACGATATTCCCTAAGACATTTACTGCAACTTGCTCCGGTGCGTCAATCGCTTCTTTCGGCGAGCTTCCGTCGAACTTCCGTCGATCATCCGATGAACCCTCGGTGATGCTCCTGCGGACTTCTGGCAAACTCCTGGACTTATGACAATACACTTGGCGAGTTTCGACGAGCTTCTTTGGCAAGCTCATGGGCTTCTCGGATTTGTTCCTGCAGAACCTCCGACGACTGTCCGAACTTCCGTCGAACTCTCGAACTCCCAACGTGATCATTGTCTTGACTCCGGCGCAACTCCTGCTGCATATCTTACTTTTATCGTAGTTAATCCTGCACACTTATCTCAACATATGGATTAGATAACAAATGACAATTGACTTCATCATCAAAATCCGAGATTCAACAATCTCCCCCTTTTTGATGATGACAATCAATTGATAATGGAGTTAACTTTAACTCCCCCTGTCTATATGCCATACTTGAGATAAGTCTTTCTCGAATTCAAAACCTTAGAATTCAAGAGATAAGTTAAAATCATTTAAACTTATCAATACTCCCAACATGATTCCCATCATGATGTATCTCTCTGAAGATGATGTCAAGGCTTGACATTCATTTTCAAATTTTATATTTCAAGTTTGAATGATGGTAATAGTAGCAATTCATCATATTGTAAGATATCAACATGTAAAACTGCGAAGTAAGATTTTGAAATCATTACATGATGCACACATTTCAAATGATGTTTTAGCAATTATTGCATTTCATCACATGGTAAGATATCAATACGTAAAATTACGATGCAAGTTTTTTGTTTGATATCTTGACATGATGCAAACAAGACATAATGCAAATTATAGCAATCATTGCGTCTCTTGGTGATGCAAGCATGGTATTAATACTCATATATTTCTCCCCCTTTGTCATCAACAAAAAGCATGGTAATTGTGATAGCAGGAGAACAATATAAGCAAATTTTAAGCATTAGTGTGATAATTGTTCATGCCTTTACTCGGTTCATGTTATTTTTCAATAGTAAGTGATAGGAAATCAATTATACAAGCATGATATGTAGATCACTTTGAATACTTCTTTCTTTTCATTTGTTATAATCTTTTTGCATGAAGGAGGAAGGTCATTTGTGATACCAGCTATTTGTGAGTTTACACTAAATGAAGTAAAAACACTATCATTCATATTTCAAGATGGAATTCATAAGCAGGAATCATTTCATCAAATCCATTTCAGAAAAATATTTTTCACATATAAGTGTATGAGAAAATTTGATTTTTAGGATACCAATTGTTAAGCGAATCCACACATGAAATGAACACTTTCATGCATTCGGACAAGACTATGCTACAGATTTTCAAATACAATCATGAAGACAAAACATGCTTATTGTTATGGAAATTTTTGTATTCAGCACATAATTTCCAACATGTTATTTTGACATGTAATGGCAATCAAGTGATTTGATCATTCAATAAGGTCCGAAAGATAATTTTAACTAGTTTATGTACTCGGACACATCAACATTCCTAACTCTCTTCTTATGAAATCAAATTGTTCTTCATTTAGAGGTTTTGTAAAAATATCAGCTAGTTGATGTTTAGTATCAATGAATTCTATGATTACATCATGATTAGTAATATGATTTCTTATAAAGTGATGTCTAATATCAATATGTTTTGTTCTTGAGTATTGTATAGGATTTTTCGTTAAGCATATTGCACTTGTGTTATCACATTTAATAGGAATATTTTTAAGATGAATTTTATAATCTTCTAAGGTGTTCTTCATCCATACAACTTGTGCACAGCATGCACTTGCTGCAATATATTCAGCTTCGGTTGTTGAAAGTGCAACCGAGTTTTGTTTCTTAGATGACCAGGAAACAAGAGCATGTCCTAAAAATTGACATGTTCCTGATGTGCTTTTTCTATCTAGTCTACAGCCAGCAAAGTCCGCATCAGCATAAGCAATTAACTCAAGATTCTCTGATTTTGGGTACCATAATCCTAGATTTGTGGTACCATTAAGATATCTAAGTATTCTTTTAACTGCTTTGAGATGAGATATCTTAGGGTTTGATTGAAATCTAGTACAAAGTCCTACACTGAACATGATATCTGGTCTAGTTGCAGTGAGGTAAAGTAAACTTCCTATCATACCCCTATAAGTTTTTTGATCGAAGCTTTCTCCACTTTCATCAATTTCTAACTTAGTGGAGGTGCTCATAGGAGTGTTAATAGCTTTTGAGTTATTCATATTAAACTTTTTCAGCAAATTCATAGCATATTTAGTTTGACTAATAAAGATGCCATTGCTTAGTTGTTTGATTTGTAAGCCTAAGAACAATATTAATTCTCCCATTAAACTCATTTCGAATTCAAGACTCATAGTTTTAGCAAAAGATTCACAAAGAGATTCATTCATAGAACCAAAGATAATATCATCAACATAAATCTGTACAATGAGAAAATTATTTTCAAAATTCTTGATGAATAATGTAGTATCAACCTTGTCTTTTGTGAAATTATTTTCAATAAGAAAAGAACTAAGTCTCTTCAATAATTAAAGTTCTTTTATTGAAGATACGAAAAGCTTTAGAAACCGAAGAATAACCAAGAAAGATTCCTTCATCTGATTTAGCATCAAATTTTTCTAAGTTATCTTTTTCATTTAAGATAAAACACTTACACCCAAAGACTTTAAAATATAAAACATTGGGTTTTTTGTTGTTCCATAACTCATAGGGAGTTTTGGTGAGTAAGGGTCTTACTATAACTCTATTCAAGATATAGCATGCAGTATTTACGGCTTCGGCCCAAAAATATTTGGGTAGGCTATGTTCATTCAACATGGTTCTTGTCATTTCTTGTAAATTTCGATTTTTTCTTTCTACTACTCCATTTTGTTGAGGATTTCTAGGAGTAGAGAAATTATGGTTGTATCCATTGAGTTCACAAAATTCTTGGAAGTCATGGTTTTGAAATTCACCACCGTGATCACTTCTAATTGACGAAATCATAGAACCCTTCTCATTCTGAACCAGTTTACAAAACTTGGTAAAATATCTAAAGCATTCATTTTTCTGTTTTAAGAAGTAAGTCCATGTGTATCTGCTATAGTCATCCACAATGACGAAGGCGTATTTACTACCTCCTAGGCTTGATGTAGAGATTGGTCCGAACAAGTCCATATGGATCAATTGTAAGGGCCTAGAGGTGCTTATTTGATTCTTAGATTTGAAACTGCCCTTAATTTGTTTACCTAATTGGCAAGCATCACATACATTATCTTTGATGAACTTGATATGAGGAATACCTCTTACAAGTTCTTTAGAAGATATTTGAGTGATTAGTTTCATGCTAGCATGACCTAATCTTCTATGCCATAACCAAGCATCCTCATTCAAAACCGAAAAACACATTTCATTACACAAATCATTGATGTCAATAGTGTATACGTTATTTTGTTTTAATGCAATCATGGACGTGTTTTTGTGTAGTTTTTCAATGATACAAGCATTAGACTCGAATCTGACAATATATCCTTTATCACATAATTGATTAATGCTCAAGAGGTTATGTTTTAAACCATCAACTAACAAAACATCTTCGATAAAGAAGTTGGATTGTTACCTATGGTTCCTTTGCTAATGATTTTACCCTTATTGTTGTCTCCGAAGGTGACATAGCCTTCGTCTATGCTAGTGAGCTTAGAGAATTGAGATGGATCTCCGGTCATATGCCTTGAGCATCCACTATCAAGGTACCATCTCTTGCTCCTAGCTTGCGATGGTATAGGTTTCTACAAGAAAGGATGATTTTTAGGTACCCATTTGCTTTTGGGTGCCTCAAAAATAGATCTACATTGTTTATCATGTTGCATAGAATTTATCATGGTTCCTTTAGGAACCCAAATTAATTTGTTTGGACTAATTTTCTTGAATGGACAATTATGCGTTTTGTGTCCAAGTTTGCAACAAAAGTTGCATTTGCTTTGGTGTCGAACATGTAAGATGGGGCCTTTTATGAAGGTGATTGGATTTTGGTGAGGACTTCTCACAAATCCGATTCCACTTTTTTTGGGAATGTGACCCTTGTTTGCAAGGATCATGTTCAATGACTTGCTACCAACCTCGAATTTCTTCAAGGTGTCCGTAAGTAGCAAGTTTTCCTTTTGGAGAGTTTCTAGATCATGGCATTTTGTGCATGAACTTAAACTATAATGATATTCAGTTTTTAACTTATCAAAATTATAAGTAAGACTATCATGCTCCTTTTTTAGCAATTTATATTTTTTACTAATAATCTTGCATTCATCAAATAAGTTATGGAAGGCATTTAATAATTCATCAAGTGATAAATCTGCATCTATTAAATTTGTTACCTCCTCTCCGATGGCCATTAAGGCATAATGAGCAACTTGCTCGGTGTTAGACTCATCTTCTTCGGACGCGCTCGAGTCATCTCATGTTGCTTTGAGCGCCTTCTTCTTTGATGTTCTCTTCTTGACTTGGGGACAATCACTCTTGTAGTGTCCCGGCTTCTTGCACTCATAGCAAATAACTTGCTCCTTCTTGGGTTCAAATTTATTTTTTGTTTCATTCTTAAACTTGTTTCTTTTAATGAATTTTTTAAATTTTCTTGTTAGAAGTGCCAAGTCATCGTCACAGTCCTCATCACTTGAGTTTTCTCTCAAGTGGTCTTCTGAAATTTTAAGTGCCATATCCTTCCTGTTCTTTGGAAGGATGTCTTCTTGCTCTTCATGAGCTTTGCAAGTCATCTCGTAGGTCATTAATGACCCGATTAGTTCTTCAAGAGGGAAGTTGTTTAGATCTTTCGCCTCTTGAATAGCAGTGACTTTAGGATCCCAACTCTTAGGAAGGGATCTTAGAATCTTATTTACGAGCTCAAAATCCAAAAAACTTTTTTCGAGTCCTTTTAGACCGTTGACGACATCTGTGAAACGGGTAAACATGTCGCCAATAGTCTCACTCGGTTTCATCCGGAAAAGTTCGAAAGAGTGTAACAAAAGGTTGATTTTTGACTCTTTCACTCTACTTGTGCCTTCGTGAGTCACTTCGAGTGTGTGCCAAATATCAAATGCAGTTTCACAAACCGAAACACGGTTGAACTCATTTTTATCAAGTGCACAAAATAAGGCATTCATAGCCTTTGCATTAAGAGCGAAAGCCTTCTTCTCCAATTCATTCCAATCGATCATTGGAAGAGAAGACTTCGAAAATCCATTTTCGACAAGATTCCAAAGTTCAAAATCTATAGAAATAAGAAAGATCCTCATTCGGGTCTTCCAATAGGTGTAGTACATCCCATTGAACATGGGTGGACGTGTAATAGAGTGGCCCTCTTGGTTTCTGGCGTATGCCATCTCTCTTGGGTTTTAATCCGTTTGAGAGTTAACCCCGCTCTGATACCAATTGTTAGGATCAAGAGCACTAAGAGGGGGGGGGTAAATTAGTGCAGCGGAAATCTTTCGACGATAAAAACGTTCGAACGATAAAAACGATTTCGGTGTGAAAGCCGATTCTAAGATTACTTTAACTTAAGATCAAGCGAGATGACGTTAAAGTCAATCTATGAAGGCAGTTTGCAGTTATGATGAAAACCAGAATATGAGCGCAAACTAAAATATGACGTTCATACGAAGAAACTGATTTACGTCTAAATGCTGATTCATAAATCACTTGATTAGGCGAGATGCAGCTTAAGCAAGGATATTAAGGCAGTTTGCAGTTAAGATAGAAATCAAAACGTAAACGCAAACTGAAATTTGATGATCGTACGAAAAAACATATTTACGTCTAAACGTTGATTCGGAAAGTACAAAGCTGAAACCCGATCGTATATGCACAGAGAGCAGTAAGCTTTAGAGGAGGTTTGCAGTAAAGATAAAATGCTCAAAGTAAATGCAAACCGAGATTTAGAGTGGTTCGGTCAATCTTGACCTACTCCACTTTTGGCTTCCTCCACCGACGAGGTCACCGACGTCAACTAGAGGCCTTCCTTCAATAGGCGAAGTGTTGGGAAATCATGGGGGCGACATCATATGCGCAGCGGAAGAACAAGAAAACAAAATCCCCGATTCCCAAAAAGATGTTCGTCGTCGTGCGAAGATTGATGCGCAAAATTTCGCGAAACATGAAACTGCGTATAGAGTAGATTGTGTTACCTAGGGAGATCGTATATCCCTGTTTCCTTGCAAATCCTTAGGAGAGGGTAAAGGAGGTCAAGCGTCCTCCTCTCTAGCGGTGATCCACACAGCAGGGTTGCGACGACGCTCCTCAAAAACTCCAGGCCTGATCTGAGGTGGAGAGGAAGAGGAGAATAGGAAAGGCAAGCAAAAGCTCTAGCCTATGAGGCTCTGAATCCCTCCTATTTATAGAGGTCCCCTGTCAAACCCTAATGGGTCCTCCCCTAGTGGGTATTGGATCTGCATCCAATAAGATAAGGGCTCCGTCGGATATCTCATATCCGAACCTCTACTCATCGCAATGCCTACCATATGTGTGTGACCCTCTAGGCCCAATATCGAGCTGGCCGTGAGTCATACTTGTCAGAACTCCTTCTAACTCAGTGAATTATTATCTCTGTAATAATTCACTTGACTCATCGACTACGGAAGTACTAGGCCACTACGCCGTAGTCCCCAGACGATACAGGGGAATCCAATCCATTGGACCTGTCTGTCCTCAGTTACCGTGTACCTATAATCCCTCATCCATCTAATATACCAGAGACCGTATATCGAGCATGGTGTTGTCAGACCCATACGGTTTCTACTCGAGTCTCGCTCTAATCGGATTCTCCCGGAGAACTCTTTCTCTCTCAACCCGAATGACCCTGGCCAGGGATTTGTCTGAGCAAGAACACATGGGATATTCCTCTCATGACGCCGAGAGTGGATGATCCTCTATCGACACTCAATAGCCCTCGTAAGGTCGACTACCACTCCCAATGACCAGCTGTACTAGATCTGGGACAGCCAAACCTATAAGTTTGGTATCAAAGAGTGGAGCACTCATACAGGACATCCTTAGTGTCTCAAGTCTAAGGACCAGATATACCACTAGGACTACGGAATTGCTGTCTGACAATAAGGCATTATCAACCATCCAGCATTCCGTAAGCGGATCAATCAGTGAACTCATTCTCCAATGAGCACCTGTACTGTATCCCTAGTGTCCCTACACGAGCAGCTATGAGACCAACTGCATCCATCATATGGACGGGTATACAGCACACCAGTCTATCCGGTTATCACGATGTCCCTCTCGAGTAACCTATGACCGGGATCATTTAGGATATGTGTTTAAAGGTGAATCGATCTCATTATCGTGATCTCATCACGATCTAATTCCCATTGCACAAATCCAAGGACATCACAATGTATGTATGCATTTATGCAATAGTTATAAAGTGATATACGCCAAAATATAATAAGCAAAAAGATTCTGTATCAAGTCACACGTGCCATCACTCACGTGATTGGCTTGCTGGGCACCTATGACTAGTACGAAGGCCAACCACCCTTTTACAGTTTCACTCCTTTTGACGGGCTTAGGAGACAACCCTTACAGAATTTTCTCTACTCTCTTTACAGCTTATAACTTGGAAGAAAAGAGGGAGAAGGACTTTTGGCATTTACAATAATTTTGAGCTCTAAAAATCACAGAACAAGATCAAGATTTCGGAGTGTATTCTATGCCCTTTCAGTGCTGAATGGGTGGGGCATTTATAGGCCCCAACCCAGTTCAAATTTGGAGCTCAAAACTATCAATTCCCGGAATTCCGGGATCAGGCGGTTGCACCTCTTGACTGGAGCAGTTGCACCGCCTGGCAGAGCTCGAAGACTGAGCCTCTGGGCGGTGCCACCTCCTGCCAGAGCTCGAAGACCGAGCTCAGGCGATGCAACCTCCTGACTGAGGCGGTTGCACCGCTCAGCCAGTGCTCGGAGACCGAGCCCAAGCGGTGCCACCTCCTGTCAGGGGAGGTTGCACCGCCCAGTCTCGCTCGGAGACTGAGCCCAGGCAGTGCAACCTCCTGCCTTGGGCGGTTCAACCGCCTGGCAGAAATCAGGGTCCGAATGGGTTGATCCATTCGGCCCAATTTGGGTTTTTCAGGGGCCCAATTGCCCCAAGATTAAGTTAATGGGATCACCTCCCATTTCCAACTTAATCATTGTGCTAACTACGATATTCCCTAAGACATTTACTGCAACTTGCTCCGATGCGTCAATCGCTTCTTCCGGCGAGCTTCCGGCGAACTTCCGTCGATCATCCGATGAACCCTCGATGATGCTCCTGTGGACTTCCGACAAACTCCTGGACTTGCGACGATCCACTTGGCGAGTTCCGACGAGCTTCTTTGGCAAGCTCATGGACTTGTCGGATTTGTTCCTGCAGAACCTCCGACGACTGTCCGAACTTTCGTCGAACTCTCGAACTCCCAACATGATCATTGTCTTGACTCCGGCGCAACTCCTGCTGCATGTCTTACTTTTATCGTAGTTAATCCTGCACACTTATCTCAACATATGGATTAGATAACAAATGACAATTGACTTCATCATCAAAATCCGAGATTCAACAATTGAAGCCTACGAGTCTCTATTTTTCTTATTTATTATCGGGCCTACGTGCCTATGATTTAGTTGTAATCACACAAGTAGGCGTAGTGGGAGCATGGAAGCGATAGCGGAACCCACGAGACGGACGATCGTGATGTAGGGAGATGCGTCGAGATGCCAACATAATCGATGAGGATGAGATGGATGATCATAGGGCATGTAGATGCACCACTGTACATATAGATCTTGATGTGAGTGATTAGCCCTATTGGATCGAGCTTGATCATATTAGGCTATGGTCCATGATCATCTGGTGTGATTACTCATGTGATGTGTGATTGCTTGTACACCTACTAGATACGTGTATATATATTTGCATGTGATGTAGATATATATTAAATATGTATGTGTGTGTCATGTCATATTAGAACATCAAATTAAAATTTTCTCTCTCGATAATATTAAGTCGGTAAACGTGAGGCAGTTAGATTAACCCATGTGACCTTTCATCGTTATAGGTAAGGATCGATTCTCGATGTAGGTTGAGTTGGTTAAGTCCCTTGAGACTTACCTATATCACAATTTGCTATCTTGCCTACGACATATAGATGTCACCGGTGACCTGAGGACAAGGTATGCTTGGTCGAGTCCCTCGAGGGTATATCATCGAATCAGACTCATCTTGTAACGATACAAAATCTGCATGTTATTTATTTCTACTACATCTTTATTTTTCAGAAAATGTCACTTTCAAATCCCTCACATGACATACTTGATGTCAACTGCCTCATTGGTATGAATTATATGGATTGGTTTCGCAACTTTAGAATTGTTCTCATAGCAAAGAAAATCACGTACGTCCTTGATATAGTAATGCCTACACCTAAGGAAGGGGCAAGCAAGGATGAGATTGCTTGCTACATGTAGTAAATAGATGACTCTACTCTGTTAGGAACAAGTTGGCACTAAAAGGAGGGGGGGGTGAATTAGTGCAACGGTTTTGTAAATCTTTCGTACATTGAAAATAGATCTCAGAAGATGTTAACTTGGAAGCGTAAGGGAGCGTAGTGAAAGCAATAAGAAGGCAGTTTACAGTTAAAGTAAATTGTTCAAAAGAAATGCAAACCAGATTTTATAGTGGTTCGGTCGTCGTGACGTACATCCACTCCTGATTCCTTTTCTGTCGAGGCCATTGGCATCCACTATCGATCTTCCTTCAAATGGCAAAGACCAACTACCCTTTTACACCCCTCTTCTCCTTTTCATAAGTTTAGGAGAAAATCTTTTACAACCCTCTTTTGCATAGCATCCCTCACACAACTCCCTTAAAACTCTTTCTAAGCTTTAGGAGAAGGGAACTCAAGTATATAATAAGGTTTACAAAAGAGTTTTGCTCAATCTTTCTTGCTACTCCAAAAAAATAGCTAAGATATTTATATAGTAAAAAAAATTTAATAGATATAATAGTAAGATTACGAAGAAAAAAATAAAAATACCCTCAATTTTTATAGAGAGACGATATGATGATCTAGATTTCAGTGCATGACTGACGTTTGACCTCAAAACAGAGCATATGACCTGGCAACCTTTGGACTTATGTGATTGGTGGGACTTGAACATTTACTCTCATCAAACCCACATCTCAGCTGAGCCATCGCACCTTCTTTATATATTTTTTTTTCACTTTCTGCGACCTAAATTTACTATTTTACACACACACAAACTTTATCCATCTTCCAGTTGTCAACATAATAAGTATAGGAAGATTTTTTATGTGAAGAAAAAAAACCAAAGGATAAAGAATCCAACTATACAAAGATCTTTTACGTAGAAATAAAAAAATTTAAGAATTAGAGTTTGGTTACGTTTATAAATAAACACACTTATATCTCTCTAAGAGTTTCTCTATAATAAATATGAAAAGGATAAAAAAAAAAATAAATATTGTTTTAAAATTTATATGAGATAAAATTTATAAAGTAAAAAAAATTCATATTTTTCATGGACACAAATAAAAGTATCGAATCATATAAATTATATTTTGATTATGTTTTAATTTATATTTAATTTTTGATTTATGAATTATTATTTTGGTATTGGGAAAAATGCCACCAGTAGTAGTAGTTGGCAGGCGAGAAGAATTAAGATTTGTGGAGTTTGGCGACACGTCCACGTGCCCATAACATGGTCTTGGCATGATATGGTGACAAGTCCATGTACTTTGTCTGTACGTATCACATGCAATCCTAAGACGATCTTATTCACTCCCCTCGAGCGATATAATGGTGTGCATCAAAAGGAACATCCCCATGTATTTGATATATTTAATGGCCTCATATTAAGGTTAGGGATTAAGGGCTAAGTGGGGCCTACCAACCGTCCCACCCTTGTCCTGCGCATGCACTCCTTATTTGGTCTCATTTAAGCGGGTAACGGTTGAGGTGAGAGCGAGAGGGTGAGGATGGTAATGAGGCCGTATATGGAGGGAGCGATACGGCTAGTCCTACATGTCGTCCGTAAACGGTGAATCTTTCATCCTTAGGCCGAGTCACCCATCAGGGAATGAGTTGCCTCCCATTGGAGCAGATGTTGGACGCGACATCTGAGATGGTACAAGGAACCAATGTACACATCGCTCCTCCGCAGTTGTTGCATCGACCCAGTCATAGAAGTCGAACCTCATCGTACAGCTCCTGTCTCACGCGGGGGCCACAAAACCGAAGCATCTCCCCAATGTAAGAGAAACCCTCTCGCAATTTGCAAGAATAACGTAATTGCCACCTACGTCTTTGGCCTAATAATAATATATAGCAAAGAAATAAAATTTTTTGTTATCCTTAATTCCAGCATAAGCTCGAAATTTACCAAAATCATATAATGTATTAAAAGGTAGCTAATATGATTTCCACCATCATGTAATACCAACAAAGGAATGGCAATTGCGAAATATAAGGAAACTATTAGGGGCAGGTTCCTGGAGGGAAGGTGGGGAGTTTGGTCCCGTTCCTGGAGCAAAAGAACATTGATTTCATCTGCCGAGCCGGACATCCTACCCCGTTACTCCCACTCTCTTCTTCACCATCAAGCCCAAACACACCTCTTCTCCTTGAGCTGCTCCTCCTCCTCTATCTCCCTCTCTTCCCTTCTCCTCCATTCCCACCTCCTCAGGATCATAAAGAAGGGAGCTCGTCGTCAAGCTTCCAACCTTCTTCTCTCGCTCCCATTTGAGCTCAGAGGAAGAAGGAAAGAGGAAGTGTAAGCAGCTTTGTAGGAGATAAAAGATTTCCCTGTGGATCCGCACGTACTAGTGTGGATATCTTTTTTTTTCCAGGGTTGTGTTCTCGGTTTCGGTGTCAAGGTGCCATTTTGATTTGATTATTTTCCTGGTTCCGTTTGAGCTAAGAAGAAGAGAAGCGGAAGTGTAAGCAGCTTTATAGGAGAAAAGGTGGTTCCTTGGATCCACCACGTACTAGAGTGAACATGCTTGATTGGTCTTCTTCTGTAAAGGTGACATCTTGATCCAATCGTTTCCGTCTTCCGTTCGAGTTCAAAGGAACAGGCAAAAAAGAAGTACAAGCACCTTTGAAGGAGAGAAAAGGGTTCCTTTGGATGCACACGTAGAAGCGAGAATATGTGCTGGTGCAGAGGCGCCTTCTTGATCTGAATGTTTTTGTGGTGCAATTGCACATAGCTCCTCGAAGCTCCCAGTACAAGGGAACAGAATCTACGAAATGCAGGCGAATGGAGAGCATTAATTGTGGATTCGAGCAGTATTCTTGATTTGCTTGATTTCTAAACTTGATTCAACCTTTTCACACAGTAAAGTTGAGATCTTTGAGCTAAATTAGCTGATCGAGGACGGGAATTGTGCCTGGAGTTACTCATTAGTGGTGGGAATAAATGATCGGCGACACTGTTGAACCAGATGAAGATCTTTGATTGCTTTAAGGAGAAATCGACTGGGGCGACGATCAGAAGGCAGAGGAAGCTCTCTCTCAGCGAGTACAGGGGGGCTGTGTCGTGGTCCAAGTACTTGGTGTCCTCCGGCGGCGAGATTAAGGTGGGCAGTGAGGAGCGATGGAGCGCCGACATGTCCCAATTGCTCATCGGGAGTAAGTTCGCCACGGGGCGACATAGCCGGATCTATCACGGGCGATACAAGGGGAGAGAAGTCGCCATTAAGCTCATGAGCCAGCCGGAGGAGGATCCCGCCCTGGCCGCTGCTCTGGAGCAGCAGTTCACCTCAGAGGTTGCTCTACTCTTTCGCCTCCATCATCCTAATATCATCACGGTATCTACTTGATTTCCTGGTCGCTTCTCAGTAACTTAGCCATGATTGGTTTATATTTGTGCTGCTTCATTGTTAGATTTCATGATTCTCTACAGCCTCTACCAAGTCCTGTTGTGTTTCTCAAGATTTCCACAGATCAATTACTCATATAGTAGTAGTCCCTTGTTCGGTATTGCAATGAATGCCATGGTGTCGATGAAAAGTTTACTTCTTTGTTGATGCAAGCATCTAAAATCCCTTTCTAAAACCACCATAAATTGTTCTTCAACCATGCAAGCGTCCACATGTCACTAGCCGACTTCTTCTTTTAACAATGTTTCATTAAGGTTTTACCAACATGCTTATACGTCTTTGCATTGTGGTATACCACGATTTATTTCTTGAATCAACTTCTTTTACAGCATTCATGATCTTGTGCATGATATAATGTATTGATTTCTAGCATTTTTGTACGAGTTTCTCAAAAGAATTAGTCAATCTTGAGGAGTGTGTGCGCTATAACAGAGATTTCAATGCTTTGGGAATTAGTTGCTAGCCTCTTGTTCCATAAGTTAGGCCTTAAATACAGAGTCTGCACTTTGTTATGCCTCCGAAGAAGACTCGTTATTCGATTTAATTCAATCATAGCTGCAACATAGAGGATAAAAGCATTCCGAGAAAGTGTAGAAGGATGAGTGAGAGTAACTTGATTCGAATGGAAGAAATGTAATTTTACTGGCAGCAATACACAACTTTCTAGTGTTTCTTTCAAACTAAGTTAAGAAGATTAAAACTTTTCTGCTGAATTTTTTACCGAAAGCTTCATTCTTTTGTTGTCCAAGTTGCTCATGATGAGACTTGTGCATGTGCTAACTCAAATCCATCATCCGGATTTTGATGTGCAGTTAGTCGCAGCATGCAAGAAACCTCCCGTCTTCTGCATCATCACCGAGTACATGGCAGGTGGCTCTCTTAGAAAATACCTACACAATCATGAGCCTCACTCGCTTCCTCACAGTCTGGTCCTCAAACTAGCTCTCGATATTGCTCGTGGCATGAGTTACCTTCACTCCCAGGGAATCATTCATCGTGATCTTAAGTCGGAAAACATCCTTGTTGGAGAAGATCTATCAGTGAAGGTTGCAGATTTCGGAATCTCATGCTTGGAATCTCAGTGCGGCAGTGGAAAGGGTTTCACGAGCACACATCGGTGGATGGCTCCTGAAATGATCAAGGAAAAGATTCATACGAGAAAAGTTGATGTGTACAGCTTTGGCATTGTTCTATGGGAACTACTAACAGCACTGATCCCGTTCCACGACATGACTCCTGAACAAGCTGCTTATGCCGTCGCGCACAAGGTACATTATCGACGACACTGCTTGTTTTTTTTGGCTTGTTGACTTAAATTCTCTTTCTAATTGGAAGAATCGAAAAAGCCAAAGTAGTTCTTCTACTGATTGTTCATCACACCACATGATTTGACACACAGGCCAATTAGTGAGATCCATAAACTTCATTCTACCATCAAAAGATGACAACCAAGATAAAATAAACAGCAATTTTTTTCATGCACGATTTGTTAGAAGGGATGCTGGAAACTTGAACTCCTATCCCCAAATTTGATTACTTGGCTCTGTTACACCTTACAAGTACTTGGTTGCTGCAGAATGCTAGACCGGCCTTGCCGGCTTCATGCCCTTTGGCGTTCAGCCATCTCATGAGTAGGTGTTGGGCTACCAACCCAGATAAAAGGCTGCAATTTTATGAAATTGTTGCTATGCTTGAAAGCTACCAAGAGTCTCTTGAGGTGGATCCAACATTTTTCTTATCCTTCAAGCCTGTGCAGCAGAAGAATCTACTAAATTGCTTTGTTGGGTGTAAACCGTATCATATAAATAAATAAATAAATATATATATATATATATATATATATATATATATATATATATATATATATATATATATTCTTTTCTGTTCTGTCATCCTCCTCTTTCCCTCTCGGCTTGAGAAACTATGTATAAAGGAGCGTCTTCATCGGTGTCAATTGCAAATGATGTATAGCTTGTTGAAACATGATGCAAGGAGGGGTTTTTGTGAGTGGTTTTCCCACTGAAGATGGCATGGGATTCATTAAAATATTAAAGCATTTGTTGGTTGATATAAACATGGTACTGTTTATGTCAGGATATATGAGAAATATTTTATATAGAATTGTCCTGCAGTTGGGTGCTAAAGTCTTTTTATTTTTTTTAAATCTTTTTAAGATCTTTACATTAATTAACAACCTTATGCTTTCACACAAAAAAAAAAAAACCGTTTTGCTTTCAGTGTTGGACGTCAACTTGTGAGTTCACGTTATGGTGAAGTGAGACAAGTGTCGTCACGGCACGATGGATAAAAAAAAACTCGGGAAGTTTAAACTGAGGTCATTTATTAGAAATCTAATAAAGATATTTCTAACAAAACATGAGTCTGAATAAAACTGATCATCATGATATGAATTCGATCCAATATAATTTGTCGATTAAAATTAATTAATGTAATTTGATTATTTAAATTCTTGCCAATTTGAGACTATCCTTTCAGTCATCTTTCTTCTTTCATCTTAAGCTTATAAATATTTTCTACATCTTTCTCTATAAAACTTTACTATATTTTTTTCTAACTCTATAACATAGTTCCTCATATACATCTATTAATCTTTTTCTTTTTTACTTATACAGATCAGATTTGTTCAGGTGGTTTTGATACTACGTTAAAAATCAAATAAATATGAGTTGAGTAAAACTGATTAGAGTAAATATATATCATATTTGCCATCAATTTTAAGCTTTTATGTTATGAGTCAGACTCATTATATGTGATATAACTCTATTAATTCTTAGTGATGCAGAACTACTCTCTTTTTCTTTATTTATTTATTTCATACATATAAATGTTTTTAATAATTTATTGCTCACTATTCGGTCCCAACTCTAGCAAAAAGTGCTCCGGTCCTCCCCGGTCTTCTTCTATTAACCCTTACTCGAAGACAAAGCAGCAAACCATGGTTATAGATGATGTACAACCATGGCTACAGATGATTCTTCTCCTCCTCTATTTATGAAAAATCAGACAGAGGTGCCTCTAAAGATTTTATCAAGTATGATAACAATTTGCTTGTTGAATGGAGGAGACCATGCGTCTACAGCCTGGTTGTGCAGAACTAATCCTTCGAAACCATTAAAGCTATTATTGTCTCTAAGCCTTTCAACTCCTTTTCCTTCTCAAGTGCTTGAGATGGCTCATAGATTCTCTCGTTTTTTGCCGCTTTCCTTCCATGTCCGATACTGTTTAGCTCTTTACTGAAACGATTAGAGGGTGCTAACATCCGATTAGAATGAAAACATGTTACAGTGTGGTAAAATTAAATAGGAAGTTAGGAATTAAATAGGAGGGATAATGATTAACATAATAGTTTGGGAACGAGACAGCTGTGTCAAAGTGGAAAATTATGTTCCATAATAATTTCCGTAGAAAAATCTTAATTTTGGAAGCACATTAGGTTTTCAGATTTCATTCTAATCCTCTTAGCTCTATGATTGTTCCCCCCACTTTTTTTTTCCAACGAATCTATAAACCCTTGAAGGGTGCAAACTTTTAAGCCCACCTGTCATCGATCATCAGATCCAAGTAAAAGATAAATACTTTTAATGTTATCAACAAAGTAAGGATAAAATATTTTGTTAATGGCATCAAACTTCCAACACCTATTACTTATGTTATATTACTTATAACATAATGATAGTTATCAATGTCCTGAAAAGTAAAGAATGTGGCCAATTAATTTAAGAGAAGATTAGATAATCATATTTATGTGAAAAAAGAATATTATGGCCAGAACCCATAGTTTCCTCAAGCCAATCCTAGTCTATTAGATGGTGTGGCAAATGTACTTTCAAATATATTAGGAGTCGAGGATTTTGGACTACCGACATCGAATCTACAAACGATGGGAAGGATGCATCTAATGTTAGACCAAATATATAGCAAAGGCAATATCTTTGATTCCTAGACCTTAGCAGTTTTAGGGGCAAAATTTTACTTTTATACTCTCTTCAAAAGAAAGCATCCTATGTTTGAGAATATTATTGACAAATTAACCAGTGGTGCAATAACTATAGACTAAAGATGAAGAGGTATAAAATTATTAACTGAATTAATATGAACAGCGAAAAAAATTAATTTTGTGAAAGAAAAAATATATCAATCATCTTATTTTGAATAGATACAAAATCTCTTCCGTGAGAAAAATAGGTTTATTCGTACTGAATATGACCTGACCCTCCGATCATTCCAAAATATCGACGAATTGTATCCTTGATTTCTAATGAATAAGATCGGGAAAGAAGATGACTAATTTATTTTTATTTATATAAAGGTCAATGATATTGATGTAAATATTACAAGTTTTTTATGAGAGTAGCAAAGGATTTAGGAGTGGTTCTTATGGTAAGTTGGCAAAAACTAAATGAGAAATATTATTTTCTTTGATATTAAAAGGTTTAATGCCATTTTTTAGGACGTTTTTATCCGACAAGGAATTGATGATTTACTGGAAATACATGAAAATAGACTTGTCCTCCTTTAGAAAAGAAAAAACAGGAAAGATAGAGAATCAAAAGTTTATGATTATATATATATATATATATATATATATATATATATATATATATATATATATATATATATATATAGCATGAAAATTTTATGTAATGTTAGAATTGAAATTAAATAACGATTGATCAACATCATAATTACATGTATTTTTTGATATTATTTAGAAAATCTTTATCTATCGTCATCTGATCATAAGGCGACATAGTGATTCTAATCTCCGAGGAGAACTAGAATTATCTTTTCTCTTTTTATCCTTTTTATGACTATTATAAGTGATAGAATAGGAATTTAATAAGATTGAGAATAGATCTCCCATTTCAATTTCTAGTGTTTCGTCCCTAAAAAGTCTTATCATTTTTAGGCGAGAGCAGATGATTTAGGATAATAATTAGGAAAATCCCTTATATTAAGGTCATCTATTGAAGAATCCTATCATAATTAAACTTTATTTTTATTTATCGATAAACCTAATCAAAATCAAATCAAATCTATAATATATCTTACATAACTAAATAGAGTTATATAATATAATATTCTCTCACTTAACTCATTAATTGGTAAATATAAAAAATTTAAAATTAAAATAAATAAAGTAAAATTTTATTTTAAAAAATTAATTAATTGATTCTAAAAATATATATTATATACATAGCCATAATGTTTTTGGAAAAAAGTTAATAAGTCTAATAAGTACAATAATACTATATTAAGTCTAACTATCAATATGAATCATAACGGTTATATGTCGTCAATGACATATTTTATTTTATATACCATAACATTATTAGTTTTTCCTAATATAGTCTACAATGACTCATGTAATTTATCTTATCAAGATAATCATGTTATCACATTCAACTATAATATACATAAACACAAATATAAACAAGATAATAGAAAAAAATAACTTTAATAAGTAAAAAAATATCAATAATAGTATATGTTAGGACAAATTATTACAAAGCATGAATCATCTGTTGTCTGGCATGTCATTGGTTCTTTCGGCGCTTCGTCCGATCCTTCGGCGCATTGTCCTCTCCTTCAGTGTATTGTCTAATCGACATGTTTGACACCCGCAACTTCTGATCTCTTCGGTGCAATGTCCGATCCTTCGGCCTGATGCCCGAACTCACGGCATGAAGCCTTCTGCCGACAAGTCGACCATGACTCCGGTCTGACATTCAATCTTCTAACATGTTCAATTCATGCCCAACTTCTTATTCTTCCTACTTTAATCAATTTGTCTTTCCTGATCGAAGCTATTTTTGCATCACTAAAAATACAGATTAGATCATAACATTATTAATTGGTTTCATCATCAAAATCCGAGATTCAATAATCTCCTCATTTTTTATGATAACAACCAATTGATAACGGAGTTAACCTTAACTCCCCCTTTCAATATGTCATATTGATATAACCTTTAAATTCAGAAAAGCATGTAATGTTTCAAAATATAAAAATACATCATATCACACATGATTCAAATCATCATCATTACTTCTCCCCCTTTCTCATCAATAAAAAGGAGAAGTGCATCTAGAAAGTTTTTGAGATATGCAAGTTTTACAATATACAAGCAACAATTTTTAGTTGTGCAAATTTATAAATTTAGCTTCTTTTTTTAGATATGCAAGTTTACAAGTTTTGCTTCTTGAGATAGGCAAGATAGCACTTTTGCTTCTCTTGAGATTGTAAGCTAGTAATTCTTGGTGATGTTCAAGATAGCAAGTTCTTTCTTCTCTTTTGACAAGTGCAAGCTAGCAATTTTGCTTCATAGCAAGTTTTTCTCCTTAAAATGTGCAAGCTAGCAATACTTTCTCCCCCTTTGTCATTGTAAAAAAGAAGGGAAGAATACAATGATACAAAATTTTTCTTTTATATCAATGTTCTAATCTTAACAAGAGATATACACACATAGATACAAAGGAGTCATGAAATATATTAATATAAAGGATCAAGAAAGATCAATTCGTGAATACTAAAAGACATGATTCACTTTAACAAATCTCCTTTTTAGTAAATAATGAAAAGAATTCTTAAGAGATCAAAGATCTCAATTTTTTTAAAAAAAATTTCAAGTTACAAATTTGAAAAATCAAGATCACAATTTCAATAAAACTTCTCTTTGATACATAGCAAATAGAATCATAGGAGAACAAAGATCTTGATTCATAAAAAAAAACTCAAGTATCAAGTGAAATATTTAGATTAAATTCATTCAAATTTAAATCAATAAATCATCAAAATTACTTTCAATAGATTTATAAATAACAAAAATAGATTCATCATTAAGGATTTCTATGATGAAAACTCAATAAGATAGAGATTTAGAAGTTTTCAAAAAGAAAATTTCTTCTTTTTTAGTTGTTTCAATTCATGCAATTGATTTCATATAAGCATGCCAAAGTTTTTATTTTAAAACCATGTATCATATTTAAAATTGAAAAGTAATACAAAAATCATCAAGACACACATTATTGTTTCTTAAAGCATACATATAATTAATCTTATTTGGTGTACAAGCATCACATTTAATTTTAACATTTTTATTCATTTATCATAAAACATGTAATTGTCATCATATATATATTTTTAAAACTAATTCATCAAAGCATGAAAGCACTAAGTAATTTCATGATAAGGTAAATACATTTCGGGTGAGTTATATACCTCATTGTGAAAGGCCACCTCACCTTTGTTGGTTTGCTCCTCGTCTTTGGATACGCTAGATTCGTCCTTGAGTGCTTCATTCTTCTATGGCAAATTCTTCTTCGGTTTTATATACTTATCTTTGGAGTACCCTGGCTTCTTGTGTTCATAGCAAGTAGTTGTATTCTTTTTAAGTTTGGTTTTATTCTTTGATTCTTATTTCATGAACTTTTTAAATTTTATAGTGAGTAGTTCTATATCATCATTATCATCACTTGAGTTATTACTCAAGTGGTTTTCTATTGTTCGAAATACCAAATCCTTCATATTCTTTGGAAGGTCGTTCTCAAGTTCGTCATGTGCCACATAAGTCATTTCGTAGGTCATCAAAGACCCGATAAGTTATTCAAGTGAAAACTTATTTAAGTCTTTTGCCTCTTATATTGTAATTATTTTTGAATCTCAATTTATAGAAAAAGATCGTAAAACTTTATTAACAAGTTCAAAATTCGAAATATATTTGTCAAGAGCTTTTAAACTATTGATGACATCCGTAAAACGGGTGTACATGTCAACGAGAGTTTTGCTTAGCTTCATTCGAAACAATTCAAAATTATACATCAAAAGATTAATTTTTGAATCTTTAACTCTACTAGTATCTTCGTGTGTGATTTCAATAGTGTGTCAAATCTCATAAGTCGTTTCGCAAATAGAAACTTGATTGAATTCATTTTTATCCAAAGCACAAAACAAAATATTCATAGCTTCGGCATTCAAAGATAAAGTCTTCTTCTTTAAATCATTCCATTCATTCATTGGAAGAGAAGACTTTTGAAATCTATTTTCAATGATATTCCATAAATTGAATTATAAGAAAAGTAAAAAAAACTCTCATTTGAGTTTTCCAATACGTGTAGTCCGTCATATTGAACATAGGAGGACGAATGATAGAATAACCCTCTTGAAAGCTGAAAAAAGTCATTTCTCTTTAGTATTAAACCAAATGAGAAAATTGTGGCTCTGATACCAACTGTTAGGACCGAAATCGGCACTAAGAGGGTAAGAGGGGGGGGGTGAATTAGTGTACATGTAAAAATTACGTCGAGTTAGAAATCTTTGTACGATAAAACCGTATTAAGGAGTATTTAACTTTGAAAATGTTCATAAGAGTGTGTAACTAAAGTAATGAGGAAGTAAAGCAGTTTGCAATAAAGATAAATAGCAAAATATAAATACAAACTAATTTATAGTGGTTTAATCGTCATGACCTATGCCCACTCCCGATTTCTTTTCACTTGAGGCCACTAGCTTCCACTATCGATCTTCTTTTTAATGGGCGAAGATCAACTACCCTTACACTCTTTCTTCTTTTCATAATCAAAATATCCAATATATCATTCCATGCATGATTATCAGTATAACTTCTCCCCCTTTGTCATCAACAAAAAGAAGAAGTGCATCTAGCCAATTTTTGAAATATAATTTCAAATCATTGCATTATAAACATAATATCAAGTTTTATCATCATGCCAGCTAGTAATTTTCTTTCTTCTCTTTTGTGAAGTGGGATTTTTTGCTTCCTTGGCAAAGCACAAGATAGCAAAATTTTACATCATTTTAGAACATGCAAGCAAGCAATAATTTTGTGTTTTGCAAGTTTGTAAATTTTGCTAGATGTGCAAGTTAGCATGTTTTGCTTCTTGAGATAGGCAAGATAGCACTTTTGCTTCTCTTAAGATTGCAAGCTAGCAATTCTTAGTGATGTTCAAGATAGCAAGTTCTACATCATGCAAGTTAGCAAATTTTTACATCATTAAAAAAATGTAAGCTAGCAATATTTGAGATGTTTAAAAAAATAACTTTTGCTTCTTGAAATATACAAGTTAGCAATCTTTGCTTTTCTTTTCAGGTGAGCAAGCTAGCATATTTTTGCATCTTCTTGAATTGTGCAAGCTAGCATATCTTTCTCTTTTAAGATGTGCACACTAACAAATCTTTCTCCCCCTTTGTCATTGGCAAAAAGAGGGGAATAATAAAATAATGGTACAATTTATTTCCCTTTATATTAATTTTTAAATTATGACAAAGATAAAATGTCAGTCTTATTGCAATATGCCACAATTGAGATAAACCTTGAATTCAAGTCAACAATTTTAATCATGATTCACAACATATGCAATACATCATATCATCATAATAAAATCATAAGTATTGCATGCATCATTCCAAATCATAAATATTTTACATTATGATGGTATCAAATATCGAGAAATCAAGATGATGATTCATATAAGAAATATCACAAGTTATAATAGAAAATTCATCATTCATTTTCAACTCATTTAATTTGTCAAATCAACATTTCTTGGGTATGCATGATACCAAAATATGGTTTCAAATCTTCAACATATAACATGCATAATTTCAAAAATTAAAAAGAGAAGGGAAGAATTCAAAGGTACAAAAATTTCAACCATCTCATAAACAAATGAAAGATTAAGTCATGAATCCAAAATTTCATGAATCATTTCGACAAATCTCCTTTTAAATAATCAAAATGATCATCAAAATCACTTTTCGGAAAATTCAATGAAGGCAACATAGATAGATTCACACGAGAACTTGATTCATTCATAATGTCTCATTTTTTCATGAATCATAAAAAAATTTAGAGTATTAAGTGAAGGAGTCATGATTCGTTTGACAAAAAAAATTTATCGATTCATGCATTCAAACCATTATTACTTCAACTCATCATGCATAGTTAAAAAAATATAAAATCATCAAATATGATACAAATATTTATTTTTAAAATGTATTCCATTTTAGTTGTTTCATTTTAAGTTGTTTGTTTCATAGAAGCATGCATTTTTCATTTATGCCAAATCAAAGCATATATCATCATTTAAACCAAAAAATAAATTTCCTCATCATGACCAAAAATATAACACATTAAACATAAGGCTTCTTTAAACAAGCGATTTGGTTTATCATTTTGATTCCAATGATAATACAATTTTCTTTTTATGTGTTTCATTTTGTGTAATTGATTTCGTATGAAAACCATACATCATAGTTTAAAGTTGAAAGAGCAAGAAAAATCATAGAAATCATAAAGATCAATAAAAATCATTATGATACACATTCATGCTTCTTAAATACATACATAAGATTAATCTTACTAGGTCTACAAGCATTAGATTAACATTTTGTTGTATTTTCATAAAACATGCAATTGTCATTATCATTTTCAAAATTAGCTAGAAAAAGAAAAGCATGATCCCCTTTTATTTATTTATTTATATTTTTTTATTTTATATACTAATTTAAAAATAACATATGAAATGCATCAAGTAATTTCAAAATAAACTAAGGGAGTTTCGTTTGAGTATTTTACCTCATTGTTGAGAGTCACGAAAGCGAAGTTTGTTGTTTTGTTTTTATCGGTTTGCTCCTCTTCTTCGAAGGTACTCATTTCGTCCTAAAGTGCTTTCTTCTTCTTGCGTTCATAGCAAGTAGTTGCATTCTTTTTAAGTTTACTTTTAATTTTTTATTCTTGCTTTAAAAACTTTTTAATCTTTATTTTGAGAGGTTCAAGTTCACCATCACTTGAGCTTTCGCTCGAGTGGTCTTCTTTTGTTCTAAGTGCAAAATCCTTCCTATTCTTTGGAAGGTTATTCTTAAGTTCGTCATGTGCCACATTGGTCATTTCGTAGGTCATCAAAGACCTGATAAGTTCTTCGATCGAAAAAGTATTCAATTCTTTGGCCTCTTGAATGGTCATTACTTTAGGATCCCAAGTTTTAGAAAAAGATCGTAAAATTTTATTCACAAGTTCAAGGTTCAAAACACTTTTACCAAGAGCTTTTAAACTATTGACAAAATCCGTAAAATAGGTGTACATGTCTCCAATAGTCTCGCTTAGTTTCATTTGAAACAACTCAAAATCATGCATCAAAATATTAATCTTCGAATCTTTAACTCTACTAGTGCCTTCGTGTGTGATTTCAAGAGTGTACCAAATATTGAAAGTTGTTTCACAAGTAGAAACCCGATTGAACTCATTTTTGTTTAAGGCGCAAAATAAAGCATTCATAACCTTTGCATTTAAAGAGAAAGTCTTCTTCTCCAACTCATTCCAATCGTTTATTGGAAGAGAAGACTTTTGAAAATCAAATTTGATTATATTCCATAAATTGAGATTCAATGAAAGCAAGAAAACTCTCATTCGAGTTTTTCAATATATGTAGTCCGTCCCATTGAACATGGGAGGATGAATAAGAGAGTAACCCTCTTGAAAGCTGAAAAGAGTCATTTCTCTTTAGGTGTTAAACTAAATGAGAAAAAAAAATGTAGTTCTGATACCACCTGTTAGGAACGAGTCGGCACTAAGAGGGGGAGGGAGGGGGGGGGGGGGTTGAATTAGTGCAGTGGCAAAATCACGTAGGTTTGAAATTTCTTCGTACGACAAAACCCATTTCATAAAGATGCTTAAATTAAAAGCATTCGAAAGAGTATAGCAAGTAATAAAAAGGGCAACTTACAGTAAATGGAAATTGCAAGAAGTAAATGCAAACCAAGTTATAGTAGTTCGGTTGTCGTGACCTACGTCCACTCCACCGATTCCTCTTCCGTCGAGGCCATCGGCATCTACTAACGATCTTCCTTTAATAGGAGAAGATCAACCTCATTCTTACAACTCTATTCTCCTTTTGTAGGCATAGGAGAGAACCTTTACACCCCCACTTACTCCTCTCTCAAACTATACTAATATTTAGATCTTTGAGAGGAGTTCACACAAGATTACAGCAGCATTTTCTTTCTTTATCACTCTCAATTCTTGCATATGTTAACCTAGGATGAGAGGGGTATTTATAGGTCTCAAGTTGATTCAAACTTAGAGCCTAAAAATGTCTCATCCTGGGTCTCCCGGGTATGGGCGGTACCACCGCCTACAGCACTGACACTAGGCGGTACCACCACCTAACACCCTGACACTGGGCGGTACCAGTACCTAATAGTCTCTTGGAGACTATGTCTAGGAGGTACCACTACCCAGACTGGCGGTACCACCGCCTGACTCAGTCTCGGAGACTGTGCCACAACGATTTCACTTGTTTGTTCATTGTTTAAGCCTTTCACTTAGCCCAACACATCCTAAACTTGGGTCACTAAATGAGCCTTTCTCTTAGCCCAAAATAACCCTATTTTGGGCCTAGTTGGCCCATAATTGAGTTAGTCTAATTACATTCTAAACAGACTCAATTAGACTCTAAACTAACTCAATCTAGACATAATTGATTACAAGTGAATCTTATGTTATCCAACATGTCATTGGTTCTTTCGGCGCTTCGTCCGATCCTTCGGTGCATCGTTCTCTCCTTCGGTGTATTGCCTAATCGGTATGTTGTCTTCTCGCAACATCCGATCTTCTTAGCCCGATACCCAAATTCACGGCCCGAAGCCTTATGCCAATACGTCGATCGTTCCTTCGGCCTAACGTCCAATCTTCTGACATATTTACTCCAGCCCAACGTTCGATTCTTCCTACTTTAATCAATTTACCTTTTTTGATTGACGTTAGCCCTACGTCACTTAAACGCATATTAGATCACAAACACTATCAATTGATTTCATCATCAAAATCTGAGATTCAATAATTCTTTCTCTCTCTTTGTCATTGCCAAAAAGAGGAGAATAACAATACAATAGTGTAATTCATTTCCCTTTACTACAATCTTCAAATCATGACAAGGATAAATAACAAAGATGAAAAATCAAGTTATAAATATCAAAATAATTTTTCATCATAAATATTTCATCATTGCATGCATCATTAACATACGTTGAAGTATTGCATGCATAATACTAAATTGTCATTCATAATTACATCAATATTCCAATTATTATTTCAATCATAAAAAATGAGAGATCAAGTCAAAGATCATGATCCGAAAAATGTATAAGAAGAGTTTATGCATTTGGGAGCTCTAACATGTCTAAATTTATCATTCAAGCTAGTAAATTTGGTTCTCTTGAGATGCTAGCTATTTTCTTTCCCCCTTTTGTCATTGTAAACAAAAAGAAGAAAGAAAGAACATAATGGTGTAAATGTTCAAGTCATCACAAAAATACAAAGGTGTCATATGAAAATCATGACATGAAAGATATTAATATCAAACCATGAATGCCACAAGACATGATTTATTTCAACAAATCTCTTCTTTTTATAAATGACAAAAAGAAATATAGGAGATCAAATAATATAATATCTAGATTCATGCATAAGAAATCTCAAGCTATAAATCTCGAAAAATCATGATAAAGCTCATTAAAATTCAAATCATCAAATTATCAAAATTACTTTCAAGAGATTCAAAATGACATAAATAACTTTATCAATCTCTTAGTAAAAAATCAATAAGATAGAGAAAAAGAAATTTTCAAGAAAAATGCTTTTCTCTTTTTAGTTGTTTCAATTCATATGATTTATTTCATAAAAGCATGTCTTTTTCATTTATGCCAAATCAAAACATGCATCATCATTTAAAATCGAAAAACAAATCTTATTATCAAAATCATCATGACCAAAAATATAACACATTAAACCTAAAGCTTCTTTAAACAAGAGATTTGATTTATTATTTTAATTTCAATGATAATACATTTTTCTTTTTATGTGTTTCATTTTATGTGATTGATTTCATATAAATATGCTCATGTTTTTCATATAAAAACCATCCATCTTGTTTAAAACCAAAAAGGCAACTTTCATTATAACAAATATCAATAAGCCATGAATCATAAAAATCATCATGCATAATTTCGAAATATAAACTTATTAAGCATGATATCATCAAACATGATTTCATAAAGTATTTTCAATCAAAATCAGAAATCATCAATTTAGATACACATTATTTTTCTTTAAAACATACATAGGATTAATTATTAGATTTAAATCTAACATTTTATTCTTTTATCATAAAACATGCAATTGTCATTATCATTTTTAAAATTACTAGCATGATCCTAATTTTTTAATATTTTCATTACATTATTAAACATGTAATTTTTAAGAAAAAATTATATATAACTGAATTAAAAATAATTTATGAAAAGCATCATGTAATTTTGAAATAAATTAAGGGGATTTTGATTACCTTGTCGTCAAAATCCGTTAAGGCATAGTTTGCCACCTTACCTTTATTGGTTTGTTCTTCATCTTAGGATGAACTTGATCCGTCCCAAGCCACTTTGAGTATTTTCTTCCTTTTTGGTAACTTCTTCTTTTTAAGTTCATTTTTATTCTTTAATTTTTATTTTAAGAATTTCTTAAGCTTTAATGATAAGAGTTCAAAGTCATAATCACTTGAGCTTTCGCTCGAGTGGTCTTCATTTGTTCTAAGTGTCAAATCCTTCTTGTTCTTTGGAAGGTAGTTCTCATGTTCGTCAAGTGCATCATGAGTCATTTCATAGGTCATCAAGGACCCGATAAGTTCTTTAAATGAAAATTTATTTAAATTCTTTGTCTCTTGTATTGCCATTACTTTCTATTCCTAATTTTTAGAAAGAGATCTTAAGATCTTATTAATGAATCCAAAATTAGGAAAGCATTTGCCATGAGCTTTTAAACCATTAACAACATTCGTAAAACAAGTGTACATATCAACAACGATTTCGCTTGGCTTCATTTGAAAAAGTTCAAAATCATGCATTAAAAGATTGACTTTAGACTCTTTAACTCTATTCATGCCTTCGTGTGTGATTTCGAGAGTGTGCCAAATATCAAAAGTCGTTTCACAAGTAGAAACCCGATTGAATTCATTGTTGTCTAAGGTGCAAAATAGAGCATTCATAGCTCTAGCATTTAAAGAAAAAGTCTTCTTCTCCAACTCATTCCAATCATTCATTGGAAGAGAAGACCTTTGAAATATGTTTTCAATAACATTCCATAAATTTAAATCCAAGGAAAATAAGAAAACTCTCATTCGAGTTTTTCAATATGTATAGTCCGTCCCATTGAATATGGGAGGACGAATGAGAGAGTGACCCTCTTGAAAGCCAAAAAGAGTCATTTCTCTTGGGTGTTAAACCAAATGAGAAAAGACATTGCTCTGATACCAACTGTTAGGGATGAGCCGGCACTAAGAGGGGGGGGGGTGAATTAATGTAGTGGATAAAAATCGTCAGGTCAAAATTCTTCATACAATAAAAAAACTCGTTTCATAAAGATGCTTAAATTGAAAGCGTATGGAAGAGTATAGCAAGTAAGGAAGTTTGCAGTTAAAGTAAATTGCTCAAAAGAAATGCAAATCGAGTTTATAGTGTTTCGACCGTCGTGACCTACATCCACTCCCGATTCCTCTTTCATCGAGGCCACCGATATCCATTAACGGTCTTCCTTCAGTGGGCAAAGACCAACTACCCTTTTATACCCCTCTTCTCCTTTTCACAGGTTTAGGAGATAACCTTTACAAGCAGACACTCCTCTCTAAACAGAATTCCAAACTTAGAACTTAAAGGAGAAGATTTTTCAAGTGATTACTACAGCTTGTTCTTACTTTTAGACTCTCTGTGCTTATGTATGTTAACCAGGGATAAGAGGGGTATTTATAGGCCTCAAGTTGATTCAAAATTGGAGCCTAAAAAGGTCTCATCCCGGGTTTCTCGGGTTTTAGCGGTATCACCGCCTGTGTTAGCGGTACCACCACTTGTACTGGCGGTACCATAGCCAGTGCTTTCTGACACTAGGTGGTATCACCGCTTGGCACCCTGTCACTTGGCGGTACCACCGCCCAGACTCACAGTACCACTGCCTGACATAGTCTCGGAGACTGTGCCACGACGGTTCCACTTGTTGGGTCATTGTTTGTGCCTTTTATTTAGCCCAACATAGCCTATACATGGGCCCAACTGACCCCTAATTGGGTTGGCTCAATTCCAATCACAATTTTTGTGCTAACTATGAATTCTAAGGCATACATTAAGGTAAATAAGTCTAGTTTCTTTTGGTGATCTTCTGACGAACTTCCGACGATCTCTCGACAATATTCCAACGGACTCTTGGCAAGCTCCTAGACTTTATAATGATCTTCTTAGCGAGTTCCGACGAGCTTTTTCGAGCTTCTTTGGCAAGCTCCTAGACTTCTCGGTCAATTCCGACAGAATTTCCAACGAACTCTCGAACTCCCAATGAAATCTCGTTCTTGACTCCAGGACTTCATTTTGCTTTATGCCTTGATCACTATCGTAGTTAATTCTTCACAAATAAAACATACTTTGATCTAGACAATTATTATAAAGCTTGAATCATATTGTCTGGCATTTCATTGGTTCATCGAGCTTCATCTGATTCTTTGGCGCATCGTCTTCTCTTGTAGCCTATTGCCCTATCGGCCAGTTGACCTCTACAACTCTAATTTCCTTGGCACAATTTTCGCTCTTCTTATCCCAATACCTGAACTCATGGCCCGAAGCCTTCTGCTGATACGTCAATTGATCCTTCGGCTCGACGTCCAATCTTTTGACATGTTTCTCTTTGGCCCAACATGATTCTTCCTGCTTTAATTGTCTCTTTCTGATCGAAACTTCCTACATCACTCAAAACGCAGATGAAATCATAAACACTATCATTTGGTTTCATCATCAAAATTCGAGATTCAATACCTTTAGGGACCCAAATTAACTTATGTAGACTATACCTCTTAAATGGGCATTTATAAGTATAATGTCCAAATTTACAATAAAAGTTGCATTTGTTTTAGGGTGAAACATGCAAAGTTGGTTCTTTAACAACGATGGTTAGTTTTTGGTGAGTGCTACTCACAAAGTCGATTATATCTCTTCTATGAACATGATCCTTATTAGCAAGGATCATGTTTAAGGATTTGCTTCCTATTTCAAATTTTTTTAAGGTTTCGTATAGTAACAAAATTTTCTTTTTAAGCATCTCTAATTCTTCACATTTTGTGCAAGGAGGCAATATTTCATTATCATGCTTAATCCTTATTCTATCAAATTCACTAACAAGAGAGGAATGTTCCTTTTTTAATAATTTATACTTTTTACTAACTAATTTATATTCATCAAATAAATCTTGAAAAGCATTCAACAATTCATCAAAAGATAAATGGGCTTCGATTGAGTTACTTACCTCGTCACTAAGCGCCATTAAAGCATAGTTAGCAACTTCTTTGTTGGTTGGCTCCTCATCTTCGAATGTGCTTGAATCGTCCCAAATAGCTTTTAGTGCTTTCTTTTTCTTTGGTTGCTTTTTTTTTACTTATGGGCATTCACTTTTGAAGTGCCCCGGCTTTTTTGCATTCGTAGCAAATTCTTTGATCCTTTATAAGTTCATTTTTATTTTTAATGTTATGTTTAGTTTTGTTCCTCTTTATGAATTTTTAAAACTTTCTTATTAGAAGTGCCAAGTCATCGTCATCATCATCGTCACTTGAGTTAATGGTCTTATTAAGTTCTAAGTATCAAATCCTTCATGTTCTTTAGAAAGTTGTTATTAAGTTCTTCATGTGCATTGCATATCATTTCATAAGTCATCAAAGACCCGATAAGTTCTTCGAGCGAAAAGTTATTCAAGTCTAACTTCTTGAATTGCAGTTACTTTAGGATCCCAACTCTTTGGAAGGGATCTTAATATCTTGTTAACAAGTTCAAAATTAGGAAAACTTTTACCAAGTGCTTTTAGACTATTGACGACATTCGTAAACCAGGTGTGTTGGGAAATCTTTGGAGACGACATCACATGCACCGCGGAAGAACAGAAAACAAAATCCCTTATTCCCAAAGAGATGTTCGTCATCGTGCGTAGATTTGTGCGCAGAAATCTACGAAACTTAAAACTACGTATAGAATAGATTGTGTTACATAGAGAGATCGTATATCCCTGCTTCCCTGCATATCTCTAGGGGAGGGTGAGGGAGGTCAAGCACCCTCCTCTCTAGCGGTGATCCACATAGTAGGGCTGCGACAATGCTCCTCAAAACTCCAAGCTTGCTCTTAAGTGGAGAGGGGGGAGGAGAATAGGAGAGGCAAGCAAAGGCTCTAGCCTATGAACCACTGAATCCCTCCTATTTATAGAGGTCCCCTCTCTATCCAATAATCTCTCATGGGCTCTTATTGAATCTCATCTATAGGATCCAATAATTCAGGGGCTTATTTGATATCCAATAAAATAGGGGCTCCGGCGGATATCTCATATCCGTACCTCTACTCATCGTAGTGCCTACCATATGTGTGTGACCCTCTAGGCCCAATATCGAGCTGGCCGTGAGTCATACCTATCAGAACTCCTTCTGGCTTAGTGAATTATTATCTATATAATAATTCACTCGACTCATCGACTGCAGACGTACTAGGCCACTGCGCCGTATGTCACGCCCCTCAAAATAACGACAATATTAAAATTTTCATCACAACTAATCTAGGATCCAAACACACATTTGAGGTCACTAAGAAAACATTCAGATCAAAATTTCACCTCTATAGTCTACAAATTTATAAACCCTGTGCAGTTCATAAACATACCACACAATCACTCGATAATTCATACAATCTGAACTCAACTCATCAAAATAATAACCACAACATAATTTCACAAGTGGGGAAGTCTATGCAGTCACCAAACCAACGTTTACCATAAGTTCATATCATTACATGAATTTAACTTAACATTCCAAAATCCTAAACATGAAGGGTCCTTTAACTTACACAAAATCCATGGGTTTAGATTCATCGTCAACATTTCCTTAGATACAGAGTGGCTTATACAACAAATACATATATGCTAATAAAGATCTGCCCAAAATCTTCTAACTTTCCACTACCTCAGCCCAATCTTAATATTTAAGCAAGCGGTACGCTATCCTGAAAAATTTATCAACAAACGGGGTGAGCATAAAGAGCTCAGCAAGTGACTAACATATCCATATCGAAATAGGACAATTTCCAAAGAGATAAAGTTTCACAATACAAGGCAGAATGTACGAATTCGTAGACATAATATCATTAGGTGCAGAATCACAATTGTCCTTTCAATCATACATATTTGGTTCATAACAGATGGGGCATAGAGTAATTGGAGCATATTAGTAAAGAATGAAACATTTCGGAGTTTATCAATGGCGTATGAAATATTCCGGAGCATATCAACGGCATATGGAACATTTCGAAGCATATCAATAGAGAATGAACCATTTTAGAGCATATCAAAAACAAATACCGTACAGAAGCTCAAACGTCGTCCTTGACGTTGCAATCATATCATTCTTATCCAAAGCATGTACAGAAATACATAACCAAAGCTCTGGATATCATATCAAACATATAGAAGGTATAGTGGGATCTCAGTCAGAATGTGATTCATCCATTTCTGAATGACCACCTGACAGAAGTCTCCCACGTCTGGGAGCTCCATCCACCCACGTCTAGGTGAAGCCAGAGGGGGCCGGCAGAGCATCGCAGGCTCTAAGCACATACCCTTTACCATTTCTGGCAAAGGTCAAGAATAACACCCTTTACCATTTCTGGCAAAGGTCCAGAATAACACCCTTTACCATTTCTGGCAAAGGTCCAGACAATCCCACAAACACCAGAGTACAAGAGGGCAGTTTTATCTATAAGTAGCATATATCGGAAGCACACGCAGAACAACAAAACGTACATGTGCCTTTTCGAGACAATACGATGCAAGGAACAAATCTCTCACAAATGTATTCAGATTTGGAATGAAAGGAAAGTAAGAGTATACAGGGATTCCAAGCAATCATATTTAGCTCAATTCAAATAAGAAGGTTGGATGAATTCCATATCCAAAGAAATGAAACAGAATACGCGAAATCGACCAGAGCTCGATTTCTGACAGAATTCAAGTGGCATACAGAACAAATACTTCAGATTATCAATTATGCTCCAATACCCATAAGAAAACTACTGTCGAAAGATATATCAATCTGGCAAAGGTCCAGAATAACACCCTTTACCATTTCTGGCAAAGGTCCAGAATAACACCCTTTACCATTTCTGGCAAAAGGTCCAGACAATCCCACAAACATCATAGTACAAGAGGGCAGTTTTATCAATAAGTAGCATATATCGGAAGCACACGCGGAACAACAAAACGTACATGTGCCTTTTCGAGACAATACGATGCAAGGAACAAATCTCTCACAAATGTATTCAGATTTGGAATGAAAGGAAAGTAAGAGTATACAGGGATTCCAAGCAATCATATTTAGCTCAATTCAAATAAGAAGGTTGGATGAATTCCATATCCAAAGAAATGAAACAGAATACGCGAAATCGACCAGAGCTCGATTTCTGACAGAATTCAAGTGGCACACAGAACAAATACTTCAGATTATTAATTATGCTCCAATACCCATAAGAAAACTACTGTCGAAAGATATATCAATCTATTTTCTGTTGAAACAAGTTTCGTATGAATCATGGTTTCCAACAAGGAGTTACCTTTGATTTGGTAACACAAGGTCAAGGACACAATCACTGTTTTGCAGAATACATAGGGTCGGATTCAACAGATAATAGGGTAGGCATTTGAATTCCAAAATTTTCAAACTATATGTCAAAAGAAAGGTCTGCAAGTCTAGTTTCGTACGAAGTTAGTTTGGTACAAATCATAATTTTCAACAGAGAGTTATAGGCATTTTAGTATCGAAAGGTCAGAAATCTTGATCCCTGTTTTGTAGCATCTATAGGCTCATTTGAAACAGATGATTGGGTAAGTATTCGGTGTCCAAATTCTACAAAATCAGTGTCAAAAGAAAGTTATAAGAGTCTAATTTCCAACAAAATAGTTCCTGCCTGAATTCACATTTTGTACTAAAAATTATAGCTTAAAAAGTGTATAGGGGTCAGTTTACCAAAAAAATTTCAGAATCCATGGTTCTATGTCCAAAGAGGGACATTTCAGGTTCCAAATGGAAATCTTTCAGATCTTTATGAATCAACATAAGAACAGAAGCTAATATTCTGTAGGATGGGGTTAGAACACTTGTCTTTGAGAATTTTGACCCTAAGTGAAAGGATTTGGGCAAGAACCCTTAAAGCCCCAATTTTTTTTTCTTCTTCTTCTTCTTCTTCTCCTTCTTCTTCTTCTTCTTTCTTTCTTTCCCTGATCATCCACGCAGCTGCCTTCTCTGCTTCCGTAAGAACGAAGGCAGAGAGGCTTAAACGGTGGAATTTGTCATTTTATGCATTTTGTGATTTAGTCCTTGTATTTATTATATTTTCGATTAGGTCCTCAGGGTTTACATATAGGTCCTCAGATTTTTCTTTAACAAATCCTCCAACTCTTTTGAATAAGTTCTCAGATTCATACTTTGAAATTTTATCAAACTTAAAATAGATACTTACATTACAATTAGAAACTTATACGAAAATTCAGAAATGAGGGATGTTACACTCTCCCCCCCTTAAAAGAAAATTTTAGTCCTCTAAATTTATCATACCTCTATCGATGAAAAGATGGGGATAGACCTTTTTCATTTCCTCCTCTAGCTCCCAGGTTGTTTCCTCTCCAGAATGATGTCTCCAAATTACTTTCACCAGAGTGAGTGATGACCCGATTCCTTAGGTTCTTTTCCTTCTTATCAACAATTTGAGTGGGCTCTTCCACATAAGATAAATCTTTATCAATCTCCATCCGCTCATACTCAATGATGTGAGAAGTGTCATATATATACTTTCTAATCATCGAAACATGGAATATATTATGGACATGGCTCAATGCTGGTGGCAAGGCAATCCTGTAAGCGACAGAACCAACCCTCTCAAGAACCTCAAAAGGTCCAATAAATCTTGGGCTTAACTTTCCTTTCTTCCCAAACCTTATAATGCCTTTGGAAGGGGAAACCTTTAAGAATATAAAATCTCTGATTTCAAACTCAATATCTCGTCTTCTATTGTCGGCATAACTCTTTTGACGACTCTGAGCAGTTTTTAACCTTTTCCTTATAACTTGAATTTTCTCGGTAGTTTCTTATACCTTGTCCGGTGCTAACAGCTTTCTGTCACCAACTTCCTCCCAACATATAGGTGTTATGCACTTTCGCCCATATAAAGCTTCATAAGGAGTCATCTGAGTACTTGAATGGTAACTATTATTATAAGTGAACTCAACAAGTGAAATATCCTTATCCCATTCACCTTTCCAATCCATAACATAGGCTCTAAGCAAATCCTCAAGTGTTTGAATTGTTCTTTCTGACTGACCATCAGTCTGAGGATGATATGCAGTACTAAACTTGACTTTAGTGCCCATAGATTCCTGTAATTTTCTCCAAAATCTAGAGAGAAATCTGGAGTCTCTATCAGAGATGATCTCCCTTGGAATACCATGAAGTCTTACTATTTCATTGATATATAAATCTGCAAGTCTATCAAGCGAATAAGTCATATTAATCGGTAGGAAGTGTGCAGATTTTGTTAACCTATCAATGATAACCCAAATAGCATCATGCTTTCTAGAGGTTCTGGGTAGTCCTGAAACAAAATCCATAGTAATACATTCTCATTTCCATTCAGGAATATCTAAAGGTTGTAACAACCCTCCAGGTCTTTGGTGTTCTACTTTGATTTGCTGATAAGTCAAACATTTTGAAACATACATTGCAATTTCCTTCTTCATGCCTTCCCACCAATAATGACTTTGAAGATCCCTATACATCTTAGTGCTCCCAGGATGTATGGTGTACTTTGAAGTATGACTTTCCTTTAGGATTTGATTCTTGATATCTGGTTCATTTGGTACACATACTCTCTCCCCAAATCTCAATAGGCCATCCTTTGAAACTTGAAATTGTGGCTTCAATTCCTTTTCTACTTCATTCCTCAAGTAGATTAAATGTGGATCTTGTAATTGTCCTTCCTTAATTTGTTGAATAAGATCAGATTGCACTTGAATGGAGGCCATCAATATCATTGAGTCTTGCTCTTTCCTCAAAGCTTTCAAATCGAAATTTTCTTCTAATAACTTCCATTGCTTCACGACTAGACTAGCCATAAAACTTGTCGATTTCCTACTAAGTGCATCAGCTACAACATTGGCTTTGCCCGGGTGATAACGGATGGCACAATCATAATCCTTCAGAAGTTCTATCCATCTTCGCTGCCTCATGTTTAACTCTTTCTGAGTGAAAATATATTTTAAACTCTTGTGATCAGTAAAGATTTCAAACTGTTGACCATACAAATAATGTCTCCAAATCTTTAGAGCAAAAATAATTGCTGCCAATTCCAAATCATGAGTTGGATAATTCAATTCATAACCTTTAAGTTGCCTAGAAGCATACGCAATTACTCTCCCTTCCTGCATCAAAACACATCCTAGGCCCTTTCTTGAAGCATCAGTATAAACTACAAACTCATCACTACCACTTGGAATAGTGAGAATAGGGGCACTAGTCAATCTTCTTTTTAACTCTTGAAAACTTTGCTCACAATCATCACCCCATACAAATTTCATATTCTTCTTAGTGAGTTTGGTGAGAGGTTGAGCAATTCGAGAAAATCCCTCCACAAATCTCCTGTAATAACCTGCCATGCCCAAGAAGCTTCTAACTTCCGTTACATTTGTTGGTACTTCCCATTCAACTATAGCTTCTATTTTTCTTGGATCAACAGATATACCCTTCCCTGAAATCACATGGCCTAAGAAAGCAACTTCATTCAACCAAAATTCACATTTGCTGAACTTTACATACAACTTCTTTTCTCTTAGTATGGACAATACATTTCTCAAGTGTTCCTCATGCTCTTGATTACTCCTTGAATACACCAATATGTCATCAATAAATATAATTACACAGATATCCAAGAGCGGTTGAAATATCCTATTCATTAGTTCCATAAAAGCTGCAGGGGCATTTGTCAAACCAAATGGCATCACCAAGAATTCATAATGACCATATCGAGTTCTGAAAGCTGTTTTTGAAATATCCTCCCCCTTGATCTTCAACTGATAGTAACCTGACCTCAGGTCAATCTTAGAGAATACTTGTGCACCCTGTAGTTGATCAAACAATTCATCAATTCTAGGTATGGGATACTTGTTTTTGATGGTCACCTGATTCAACTGTCTATAATCAATACAAAGCCTCAATGTTCCATCCTTCTTCTTCACTAATAGTACCGGAGCACCCCTTGGGGATACACTGGGTCGTATGAAACCTTGATCTAATAATTCTTGTATTTGCTTCTTTAATTCCTCTAGCTCGAGTGGTGCCATTCTATAGGGAGGCTTAGATATTGGGGTTGTACTGGAGACCAGATCAATAGCAAATTCACCCTCTCTATCTAGAGGTAAACCAGGCAAGTCATCTGGGAATACATCAGGGAATTCTTTGACCACTAAAATTTCATCTAGGTGGGTTTCCTGATTTGAATGCTCCTTTACACACACCATATAACAAAAACAACCTTTCTGCATAAGACGATAAGCTTGAAGTGCTGATATCAAGCAAGGAGGCAAATCATGCCTAATGCCCTCAAAGAAAAATATAGGCTGATCTGGTATGTAGAAAGTAATTATTTTCTTGTAACAATCAATACTAGCGTGATGAGAAGATAACCAATCCATGCCAAGTATAATATCAAAACCCTGGATCTCTAGGAGAATCAAATCAGCAAAGAGTTCGTGTTCTCCAATAGAGATCAAACAAGATGGGTAAACCAAGTTTGTTGCCAATGAATCTCCAACAGCAGTTGTTACATATAACACATAATACAGGGGTCTAGGTAGAATATCCAAGTGACAAGCAAAGTATTGTGAAACAAAAGATAAGTTGGAGCCGGGATCAAACAAAACTTTTGCATTTCTTTTAGAAACATGAAGAATACCTTCCACCACTGATTTAGAAGCTTTAGAATCTTGTTCAGTGATAGCGTACACTCTAGCATGGGCTGAGGGTCTAGGAGATAGTGACTCTTTCTTCTTCCTCAGAGGGCAATCTATTTGATAATCCAACTTTCCACAAACAAAACAGGCTCCAGTCACCCGAAAACACTGACTTGTTTCATGATTTAATCCACATCTTGCACATGACTGAGTCCTCCGCAATGGTTTCCATTTCTCAAATCCAGATGTCTTAAACCTCTTGTTACTAGCTTCATATTCATTTTCTCTCATGCTTTTGCTAGTAAATTTGTCCTTTTTGTTCTTGCCAATGATTCCTTGAATTTCCTCCATGTCTCTTTCAATTTTCAAAGCTCTTTCTACTGTATCTACATATGTTTGTAGTTTTAAAGCTGACATTCGGCTTCTTATTGCTGGCCGTAATCCCCTTTCAAACCTTCTTGCTTTTCTAGATTCATCATCAGTCATATGTGTGGCAAACCTGGAGAGCTCAATGAATTTAGATTCATACTTTGTAACCATCATACTCCCCTGGATAAGATTCAAGAACTCCAATTCTTTTTGCTCTCTCATACAATCTGGAAAATATTTATCGTTAAACTTTTCTTGGAATAACTTCCATGTCATTGGCTCATGTTTGATTTCAGACATCCTCTTAATCATTCTCCACCAGTGTTCAGCTTCTCCTTCCAGCATAAAGGTGGCAAGAAAAACCTTTCGATCATCAGGGTAATTTAAAGCATCAAATATTTTCTCTATCTGCATCATCCATCGTTCTGCCACCATTGGATCAGACTCACCACTAAAACTAGGAGGACTAAGCTTCTTAAACTGTTCAATTCCCAACCCCGTCTGGTTTGATGTCCCTGTTCCATCATTTCTTCCTTGTAAGACAGGTTGTTGTTGTTGTTGCATCACTTGTGCCATAGTCTCCAAAGTCCGCATGATACCACTCAATTGATCAGCTGTAGATGCAACAGGAGAACCAGATGATCTCGTCATCCTTGCTTCCTAAAACAATAAAAGAACATTTTCTTTGATCAATCTCTAAATGATAGTCAATAAACCTCAAAAAAAAAAAAATATTCTTAGTGATTCTCAAATCATGCTCTGATACCAACTCTATCACGCCCCTTAAAATAACGACAATATTAAAATTTTCATCACAACTAATCCAGGATCCAAACACACATTTGAGGTCACTAAGAAAACATTCAGATCAAAATTTCACCTCTATAGTCTACAAATTTATAAACCCTGTGCAGTTCATAAACATACCACACAATCACTCGATAATTCATACAATCTGAACTCAACTCATCAAAATAATAACCACAACATAATTTCACAAGTGGGGAAGTCTATGCAGTCACCAAACTAACGTTTACCATAAGTTCATATCATTACACGAATTTAACTTAACATTCCAAAATCCTAAACATGAAGGGTCCTTTAACTTACACAAAATCCATGGGTTTAGATTCATCGTCAACATTTCATTAGATACAGAGTGGCTTATACAACAAATACATATATGCTAATAAAGATCTGCCCAAAATCTTCTAACTTTCCACTGCCTCAGCCCAATCTTAACATTTAAGCAAGCGGTACGCTATCCTGAAAAATTTATCAACAAACGGGGTGAGCATAAAGAGCTCAGCAAGTGACTAACATATCCATATCGAAATAGGATAATTTCCAAAGAGATAAAGTTTCACAATACAAGGCAGAATGTACGAATTCGTAGACATAATATCATTAGGTGCAGAATCACAATTGTCCTTTCAATCATACATATTTGGTTCATAACAGATGGGGCATAGAGTAATTGGAGCATATTAGTAACGAATGAAACATTTCGGAGTTTATCAATGGCGTATGAAATGTTCCGGAGCATATCAACGGCATATGGAAAATTTCGAAGCATATCAATAGAGAATGAACCATTTAAGAGCATATCAAAAACAAATACCGTACAGAAGCTCAAACGTCGTCCTTGACGTTGCAATCATATCATTCTTATCCAAAGCATGTACATAAACACATAACCAAAGCTCTGGATATCATATCAAAAATATAGAAGGTGTAGTGGGATCTCAGTCAGAATGTGATTCATCCATTTCTGAATGACCACCTGACAGAAGTCTCCCACGTCTGGGAGCTCCATCCACCCACGTCTAGGTGAAGCCAGAGGGGGCCGGCAGAGCATCGCAGGCTCTAAGCACATACCCTTTACCATTTCTGGCAAAGGTCCAGAATAACACCCTTTACCATTTCTGGCAAAGGTCCAGAATAACACCCTTTACCATTTCTGGCAAAGGTCCAGACAATCCCACAAACACTAGAGTACAAGAGGGCAGTTTTATCAATAAGTAGCATATATCGGAAGCACACGCGGAACAACAAAACGTACATGTGCCTTTTCGAGACAATACGATGCAAGGAACAAATCTCTCACAAATGTATTCAGATTTGGAATGAAAGGAAAGTAAGAGTATACAGGGATTCCAAGCAATCATATTTAGCTCAATTCAAATAAGAAGGTTGGATGAATTCCATATCCAAAGAAATGAAACAGAATACGCGAAATCGACCAGAGCTCGATTTCTGACAGAATTCAAGTGGCATACAGAACAAATACTTCAGATTATCAATTATGCTCCAATACCCATAAGAAAACTACTGTCAAAAGATATATCAATCTGGCAAAGGTCCAGAATAACACCCTTTACCATTTCTGGCAAAGGTCCAGAATAACACCCTTTACCATTTCTGGCAAAGGTCCAGACAATCCCACAAACACCAGAGTACAAGAGGGCAGTTTTATCAATAAGTAGCATATATCGGAAGCACACGCGGAACAACAAAACGTACATGTGCCTTTTCGAGACAATACGATGCAAGGAACAAATCTCTCACAACTGTATTCAGATTTGGAATGAAAGGAAAGTAAGAGTATACAGGGATTCCAAGCAATCATATTTAGCTCAATTCAAATAAGAAGGTTGGATGAATTCCATATCCAAAGAAATGAAACAGAATACGCGAAATCGACCAGAGCTCGATTTCTGACAGAATTCAAGTGGCACACAGAACAAATACTTCAGATTATCAATTATGCTCCAATACCCATAAGAAAACTACTTTCGAAAGATATATCAATCTGTTTTCTGTCGAAATAAGTTTCGTACGAATCATGGTTTCCGACAAGGAGTTACCTTTGATTTGGTAACACAAGGTCAAGGACACAATCACTGTTTTGCAGAATACATAGGGTCGGATTCAACAGATAATAGGGTAGGAATTTGAATTCCAAAATTTTCAAACTATATGTCAAAAGAAAGGTCTACAAGTCTAGTTTTGGACAAAGTCAGTTTGGTACAAATCAGAATTTTCAACAGATAGTTATAGGCATTTTAGTATCGAAAGGTCAGAAATCTTGATCCCTATTTTGCAACATCTATAGGCTCATTTGAAACAGATGATTGTGTAAGTATTCGGTGTCCAAATTCTACAAAATCAGTGTCAAAAGAAAGTTATAAGAGTCTAATTTCCAACAAAATAGTTCCTGCCTGAATTTACATTTTGTACTAAAAATTATAGCTGAAACAGTATATAGGGGTCAGTTTACCGAAAAAAATTCAGAATCAATGGTTCTATGTCCAAAGAGGGACATTTCAGGTTCCAAATGGAAATCTTTCAGATATTTATGAATCAACATAAGAACAAAAGCTAATATTCTGTAGGATGGGGTTAGAACACTTGCCTTTGAGAATTTTGACCCTAAGTGAAAGGATTTGGGCAAGAACCCTTAAAGCCCCAATTTTTTTTTTTTCTTCTTCTTCTTCTTCTTCTCCTTCTTCTTCTTCTTCTTTCTTTCTTTCCCTGATCATCCACGCAGCTGCCTTCTCTGCTTCCTTAAGAACGAAGGCAGAGAGGCTTAAACGATGGAATTTGTCATTTTGTGTATTTTGCGATTTAGTCCTTATATTTATTATATTTTTGATTAGGTCCTCAGGGTTTACATATAGGTCCTCAGATTTTTCTTTAACAAATCATCCAACTCTTTTGAATAAGTCCTCAGATTCATACTTTGAAATTTTATCAAACTTAAAATAGATACTTACATTACAATTAGAAACTTATACGAAAATTCAGAAATGAGGGATGTTACACCGTAGTCCCCAGACGATATAGAGGAATCCAATCCATTGGACCTGTCTGTCCTCAGTTACCATGTACCTATAGTCCCTCTTCCATCTAATATCCCAGAGATCGTATACCGGGCATGGTGTTGTCAAACCCATATGGTTTCTACTCGAGTCTTGCTCTAATCGGATTCTTCCAGATAACTCTTTCTCTTTCAATCCGAATGACCTTAGCTAGGGATTTGTATAAACAAGAACATATGGGATATTCCTCTTATGACACCGAGAGTGGATGATCCTCTATCGACACTCAATAGCTCTCATAAGGTTAACTAC